>NC_079191.1:114987921-115074185 GCF_029499605.1 Hyla sarda
AGAGAAAAAAATACCTAGCCATTCCATAGTATATTCACCTACCACCTCTCTGACATGTTTGTGATTTTTTTTCCGCCCCCATTCACCGGCTATTCAGCTCATAAATTCCAGTTACTTCCTGGTTATGGTGGCTATGCCTGTGATCTCAAAGACTACATTTCCCTGCATGCACTGCTCACATTTCCTGCTCTCAGCTGCCTGAGCAGAGAGCTTGTTACCACCCCTAACTTATGTTAGCCACTCCCACATAACGCTGAGCTCCAATCATAGCCCTATGCAGCAGGGTGGCCACGAGGAAACAAAATGTAATCTCAGTGCTCAGAGAGAGGGACCCTGGAGTTGAAGCTGCAGTTTTACACTGTAAAATCACTCCCACCCCCTCCTCCTCTCAGTGAAACAGCTTTACAGTGGCACAATCACCTCCCCCTTCTCTGCCCTGCACTCTTCTCTCCCCAGTGCTCAGTGTGACAGCTCCCTCCCCTCCCCCCCCCCCCTCCTCCGTTCTCAGTGTAAAAACATTAGCAAGGAGAGGGGAGAGAATCAGCCTGTTTGCTGGGGCTGCTATGATCTGAATCAGCCGGCATATAGGCAGTGCTGCTCAGCCAATCACTGCAGAACAAAGGGAGGACAGTGTGAATATTCATCAGATGGGAGGGGCTAAGGCCGAGCACAGGGAGCTCTCTGCAGCACAGGGGTTTTCTGGGTAATTGTCACGTCATGGCCCCGGGATGCTGCTGATAACAGCCTGAATAGGGGGTTGCAAGTCATGAAAACCTGGAACAGCTGAATTTCCTGTCAGACAGAAGAATGCAGAAAAAGCTTGTTTCTAAGCAGCACTGGTAATGGAAGTGATTTACAAACCTATATAACTTTACCTTCTGCACTAAAAGCTGAACAATTTTTTACTGTGAGACTTGTCCTTTAAATGTGAGTGCAGGTGCAGTGAACAAGAAAAAATATGTTTTTTTTTAAATAAAAATTTTCAATGATAATTATTTCTTTATTTTTTTCAATAAATACTTAAATAACACCTTTTACCAAAAAAAAAAAAAAAACTCCAACCATTTCTGTGATATCAAAAAGCTGGTGTAAATTTTTTTTCTGTAAACCGGACTCTCACCCCTTTGAAAATATCATGCAAAGCAGACAATATACGTGGACACGCCCACTTTTACAAAACTCACGTGAACAGTGTAAACTGCGCCACAAAGCTCTTTGAAAATGTTTTTACAATTTTTTTTTTTTTTTTTGGGCGCAAATTTCTTTGAGAATCTCCCCCAGTATATTTAAAATGTCACAACATTATCATAAATGCTGCCAGTAGTGTGTGTGTACCTACATACTAAGTAAGTGTGTATGGAATCATGAAGTACATGTCACAAAAACTAAAATGATATGCTGGTGTACCTACATACTAAGTGAGTGTGTATGGAATTATAAAGTACATGTCACAAAAACATGAATGTTGCGCTGGTCCTTATGTCTAACACTAATATGTTCCAAATTCAGCTTGACATGACTTTAAATAAAGTGCAGCATGTCCTATGTAAAGCACTTAATTATTACAATGTGCGATCCCAAGTACCTTTCAGAAACTCCTGTTTATGTTCACTGCTCTGTTATCTGGCTGTAACCTTGGCATAGCTTGTAATGCATTATGCATTTTCTTTGTGATAGGCATTTATGGGAAATCGCTGACCTTTTCATTATGCTTTTTTACTTGCTTTGCATGGTCTCTTCACATCCAAAATGCTTATCTTATGGCTAACTTGCCGGCAGGCCAATCAAAATGCAAAAAGTGTCATATATTTAGAGATCCATTCCTGCTCTTGTCTTGTGGAATATTTATGAGGTGTTTATATTCTGATTCAACACCATTAGAAGATTTAGATAGGATATGAATGAAAGTATTAAATGTGCAATATCTAGGGTGTATTAAAAGAAGGTCTAGTGAGTACACTAACTCAATTATCTTAGACATAATTAATAGTTTTTTACTTGACATAAATATCTACACTACTGACTTACAATTGGTAAGAATATTTTAATTTGTCCTTTACCAACAAAATGCAAAGTAGTATTTTACATAGCAATAGAGATGATCTCGCTGAGCCTGGTGAAACTGGTTTCACTCAGAACATTGGGGAAAAAGTGTTTTGCTGAACAGTATATATCGCAAAAGGTTTCGATGGTAAGGTATTGGTCTTTTTGCTGATGACACAAAGATATGTAACAGGGTTAATGTTCCTGGAGGGATACGCCAAATGGAAAAGAATTTAGGAAAACTAGAAGAATGGTCAGAACTCTGGCAACTGAAATTTTATGTGGATATAGAATATTTGACCCCAGTATCTGAGGAAAGGGATTGAGGAGTAATTATTTCAGAAGACTTAAAGGTAGGAAGACAATGTCACAGAGCAGTAGGAAATGCTAGCAGAATGCTTGGATGTATAGGGAGAGGTATAAGCAGTAGAAAGAGAGAAGCGCTCATGCTGCTGTACAGAACACTGGTGAGGCCTCACTTGGAGAATGGTGCGCAGTTCTGGAGGCCGTATCTCCAGATAGATATTCATATTCTTTTTTTTTTTTTTTTTTAAAGTAAATTTTATTAAGGTTTTAACACAAGAAATCAAACAAAGCCCGGAGGGCCCAAAACACATAAGTACAAGATAGAGCATAAAAATGGGCTCCACATATGGAGTTTCAAATAACAGCTATATCATTCTTTGCATTTCTCAGCCGGTTAGGGAACATACATAGAACAGTTTATTGATATGAGTATAATTGCTATTTATACGAGAGAAAGGTTGCTGATGGACAAAACAGTGAGGTTAGTTCCACAAAAGGGAGAAAACCAATGAGCGAGGTACCTGTATTATGCAAAGAGACATAGTAACAACAAGAAGAACAACAGAAAGTTGTCTGCTGGGCAATACTGTGAATATAGGAAGTGTAAGTACAAAGTATAAAGAGAGGAAGAAAGAAAGGAAGGGTAAGGAGGAGGCAGAGAGGGGAAGACAAGGAGGAGGAAATGTATAGTACAGGTTGGTCTCCGCTCCACACACACATCGCAACCGACTCTGGGATCCAGACCTCCGCAGACTCCAGCTGGACCAATGCGAGTAAAAGAACAAGTGATAGGAGGCATGGCGAGTGTGGCTCATGTAGTAGTATCTGGCAGGGGAGGGATGGGTTGGATGGTGGATGTAGAGGAGATATTGAGGGTTTGAGATAATCCCATGGTTTCGAATTCCTTTGAAGAGAGGAAAGACAGCCAAGGGGACCAGGTAGAGCTGTATTTCGCTAGCCTGGAGGGGGAGTCTGCCAGGAGTTCCTCCATCCTGTGAATACGTGTCACTTCCATGAGCCATGAGGAGATAGTGGGCGGTTGAGAACACTTCCATAGTCTAGGTATCACCGTCCTAGCCGCAATGAGCAGGTAGGAGATCAATCTGGAGCAGGATTTTAACAAGCCTGGTGGGAATATAGACAATAGCGCTGTCTCCGGTGACATAGGTAAGGGGGTCGAGGAGATGTGGGAAGATATGGTGAAAACATTAGACCAGAAGTCCGACAACAACGGGCAGGTCAGCCAGATATGTAACATAGAGCCCTCAGAAGCATGGCAACGCCAGCACGAGTCATCTAGCCCCGGATAAAAGGTGGCTAATAGAGTCGGCACCCTATACCATCTGGTAAGGATTTTATAATTAGTTTCCTGAGCTTTGCAGGATATAGTGGATCTGTGGCAATTGCGCAGGGCTGCTCGCCAGTCGTCGTCAGAGATCTGGTGGCCAAGGTCCAATTCCCAACCCTTCCGGAAGGGTAGTGGAATGGAGGTCACGTTACCTAAAAGAAGAGAGTATAATAGACTAATCGTGCGGGGTGGAGGTCGGTCAAGTATGCATATTCGCTCAAATTCAGTGAGTTGGCGGTGTAAGTTCAAGTCTATCTTAGAGATGTTGTAAAAATGTGTTCGCTGATGGTATTGAAAGAGATGGATAGGTGCTACAGGAGATCCCGTTACAATTTCAGATAATGGTTTGAGTGATGTGGGGGACAGGAGATCTCCAATAATCATATGACTGTCTCTAGTGTGTGAGAGGAAAGGACCTCCGGAGGAGGTCGGGGGGAAGAGCGGATTATCAAAAAGGGGCGTCAGTGGGCCACCGGGAGAGAACAATTGTATGTTTGACATGTATCTCCGCCTTGCCAAGTATATCGATTGTAGCACTGGTGGAAGTTGGGAGGGGGGGATTGCAGGCGGAGAAGTTTGGGGTGTCCAAAGGAAGGCCGCCAGGCGTGTGCCAATAGTATGCTCCTCCAGGAGCACCCATTGTTTAGTCGTATCACGGCTACAGCAATCACAGACCCTGTTAAGAACAGCCGCTAAATAGTAAGACATATAATCTGGTAGGGCAAGGCCGCCCTCTAGTTTTCGTCTGGTTAAGACGTTGTTACGCCGAGCGCTCCGGGTCCCCGCTCCTCCCCGGAGCGCTCGCTACACTCTCCTCACTGCAGCGCTCCGGTCAGATCCACTGACCCGGGGCGCTGCGATACCGCCTCCAGCCGGGATGCGATTCGCGATGCGGGTAGCGCCCGCTCGCGATGCGCACCCCGGCTCCCGTACCTGACTCGCTCTCCGTCGGTCCTGTCCCGGCGCGCGCGGCCCCGCTCCTTAGGGCGCGCGCGCGCCGGGTCTTTGCGATTTAAAGGGCCACTGCGCCGCTGATTGGCGCAGTGGTTCCAATTAGTCTGATCACCTGTGCACTTCCCTATATCACCTCACTTCCCCTGCACTTCCTTGCCGGATCTTGTTGCCATCGTGCCAGTGAAAGCGTTTCCTTGTGTGTTCCTAGCCTGTGTTCCAGACCTCCTGCCGTTGCCCCTGACTACGATCCTTGCTGCCTGCCCCGACCTTCTGCTACGTCCGACCTTGCTTCTGTCTACTCCCTTGTACCGCGCCTATCTTCAGCAGCCAGAGAGGTGAGCCGTTGCTAGTGGATACGACCTGGTCACTACCGCCGCAGCAAGACCATCCCGCTTTGCGGCGGGCTCTGGTGAAAACCAGTAGTGACTTAGAACCGATCCACTAGCACGGTCCACGCCAATCCCTCTCCGGCACAGAGGATCCACTACCTGCCAGCCGGCATCGTGACAGACGTGTTTAGCCAACCTAGGATGTTTGTGCTGCCAAACAAACCCAGACTGAAGTCTGGAGTGTCTCTGCAAAAAGGTACGGGGGAGGTGCAGTGGGATGCTGGAGAATAGGTATAAGAGTTTTGGTAGGGCGTTCATTTTCATTATGTTAACCCTCCCTAACCAGGAAAAGTCTTTGGTCACCCATCTATCCAAGTCTGTCTTCAAAGAGTGGAGTATTGGAGGGAAGTTGAGTTTGAAGGTGTCTGCAAGATTTACGGGGACCTGAATGCCTAGATATTTGAGTGCTTGTGTTTGCCATTTGAATTGGTAAGAGTCAAGGAGGGGGCGAAGAGATAGCTTGGGAAGGGAGATGTTCAGAGCCTCGCACTTAGTTAGGTTAAGTTTATAGTTACTGAAAGAGGAGTATTGGCGTATAGTGGACATCAGTGAGGGAAGGGAAAGGAATGGGGAGGAGATGTAGAGCAGTAAGTCGTCTGCATAGGCTGAGCACTTGTAATGTGCAGTGGAAGTAGTTAGGCCCTTGATATCCGGGTTGTTGCGGATTGCCACTAGTAAGTGTTCCATGCATAGGGCATACAGTAAGGGGGATAGGGGACAGCCCTGTCTTGTGCCATTGTTAATGATAAACGGTGTAGAAAGGTTACCATTTATGCGGATCCGCGCTCGAGGACTCCCATACATGGCCATTATACGTGCAAGCATTTTGTTCCCTAGCCCAATTTGAGAAAGGGAGGCGAACATGAACCCCCAGTCCACCCGGTCAAAAGCCTTCTCGGCATCTAGTGATAAGAGGATAAGAGGATAGTTATGTTTCTTGGCAAAGTGGATAGCCGAGAAGGTCTTAAGAGTATTATCTCTGGCCTCGCGACCAGGTATGAAGCCAACTTGGTCCGGGTGAACCAGGAGGGGCATGTGCACCGCCAGTCTATTGGCTATCAGCTTAGTAAAGAGTTTGGCATCAGTGTTGATGAGGGAGATTGGGCGGTAACTGGGACAGAGGAGGGGATCCTTATTTTCCTTTGGTATCACGGTGATAAAGGCCTGTAGGAAATCCGGAGGAGGGGGAGAGTCTTGGGAGATATTATTGAAAGCTTCAAGCAAGGGAGTGGACAGTTCAGAGCGGAGAGTTTTATAAAAGGTAGCTGTGTAGCCATCCGGCCCCGGACTCTTCCCCGATGACATAGAGGAGATAACGGAATCTAGCTCATCCGCTGTAAACAGTCCCTCCAGATCCTGAACTACTGAGTCAGGTAAGCGGGGCAGGGCTGTGGAGTTTAGATATTGGGATAAGGAGATAGTCTCAGAAGTCTGGGGAGGGGCGCTATCAGGTTTCGGAAGATTATAAAGGTCATGGTAGTATTGCCTAAAAACCTCCAAAATTTCAGGGGTGAGGGAGCAGAGTGAGCCCGTGCGGTTCTTGATAGTCGGGATAAACAGAGCAGATTTACGAGCTTTCAGGGCCTGAGCAAGCAGTTTCCCTGTCTTGTTACCCCACTCGTAGTAGCGTCTCCCAGTCAGCTGTGAGTAATATCTATGTTGGGAAGAGAGAAGTTCCAGAAGTTCCTCACGAGTGCGGATTAGTTCCCCGGAATGTGCTGTCTAATTGAGACTGTTTGTGTAGGGATTCAAGCGCGGAAAGTCTAGAATGCAGGGTCTGAAACTTGGCTGACCGTTCCCTCTTCAACCGGGCCCCATGCTGCATCAGAACACCTCTAAGTACACATTTTAATGCTTCCCATTTGATCATGGGGGAGGAGGGGTCCGAGATATGGTCTTGTTGGAAAAGAGATATAGCAGATTTAAGATCTTGCAAACATAGAGAGTCACGGAGGAGAGAATCATTCAACCTCCAAGTAGAATGAGGCTTGGAGAAAGCAGGAAGGGTCAGCGAGCAGAACACCGGTGCATGGTCGGAGAGGGTAATTGTACCTATCTGGGCATTGGAAATGGACGGGAGGAGATGGTGTGGACAGAAAATGTAATCTAGTCTACTGTACATCTGACGTGGGTGGGAGTAAAACGTATAGTCTCTGCCCTGTGGGTGTAGAGAACACCACGTGTCGCTGAGTTGCATAGAGTGAAGTTTCCTTCTCAAGGCCCTGAGCCCGCTATGTGAGAGGAGGGAGGAGCCAGTGGATGTATCTACCCTTGGGAATAGGGGGAGATTAAAGTCCCCACCAAGGAGTATCGGGCCAGTGGAAAAGGATGCTAAGGCGTCTAAGACCCCGAGAAGGAAAGAAATCTGATTATGGTTAGGAGCATAAAGCGATGCAATTGTGAGCGGTTGGCCAGCCACAGTACAATTAGCAAATACATAGCGGGCCTGAGAATCTATTTGTGTTGCTGTAACCGTGATCGGCAGCGATCTATGGAAAGCTAAAGAGACACCTTTGGTTCTGGAGTCCTGGTTGACACTATGTATCCAGTGCGAGTAATATTTTAAGGAAATGGAGGGTAGATGACCCGCTTTAAAGTGGGTCTCCTGAAGGGACAAGATCTGTACTCTCTGTTTGTGAAAAGAGTAGAGAATTTTAGCTCGTTTCTCTGGGGTATTAAATCCCTTGACATTAAGGGAGGCTAATTTAATGGTAGTCGCCATGAGTGAAGGAATGTGTTATGGTCCACTTACCAGCGGAGCTACGGAGGAGAAGGAATCCCAGGTCGTGCGATGCGTGAATGGAGAGGCCGACAAACCTGCAAAAGAAAAGCAAGAGGGGAGGAAGTGAGAATAGGTAAAGTAGATGGAAGAAAAGAGAGAGTAGCCGCCACAAGTGAGTGGCTGCAAGGGGACTAGAAGAGTCGACCATAAGGGTCAGTATCAGGATTAGGACCAGCCTAGTCATCAAGCTAGTGGGGGGAAACGTGGTAGGAGTACCAGACATGAATAAAGGATCAGAAGTCTTGTGAGAGGGTAGGTACAGGGCAGGGATGGAAAGCTATGTGAAGCCGAGGCCCAATCATGTGGGAATCGGGATCCAGCATTAAAACGTGAGGGCAAAAGCAAGTCAGAGGCAGTCGAGAGACTGGCCAATAATAAAAATGAGGGAGGCAGATGTAGCTGAGTAGACTAAGTACAATGGGGAGAAGATATTGGAAGCACAGAAGAGAGATAAACAGTAAATGGCAAACAGCAAAACTATGAAAAGGCATACAACCGGTAATTAGCAATGTGGGATGTAATCCCAGATCCAGCAAAGCACTGCGATATCAGGTCAGAAGATGAGACAGGAGATCAAGGAGCAGGATAGCTTCTTTGGGTAGGGAGGACAGATCACATTGAGTCATCTCAGGTCTTGCGGCGGCCAGCAGGAGGACGTGGTACAGATTCCTGGGTGCGTCCGGTATCTCCAGATCGAGGACGCTGAGCAGGTGTCATCACGGGAGTCGGCTGTGGAGGATGAAACAATTGTTCCCAGTCAGGGAGCGGCACCCGTTGTAATTTGAAAGTCTGAAGAAAGGGTTGTAGGTCCTCAGGGCGTCTGAGCGAAGCTGAGGTGGTGCCATGCTTGGCGTGAAGGCAGAAAGGGAAGCTCCATCTATAGACAATTCGGGCATTTTGCAGCAGATGAAGAGGCTTCAGGGCAGTTCTCAATCTGAGTGTGCGTAATGACAGATCTGGGTACAGAAACACTGGAGAGCCATTGTAGGATATGTTTTTGAGATCCCTTGCTTTTCTCAT
The DNA here is from genome assembly GCF_029499605.1 of Hyla sarda. NCBI lineage: Eukaryota > Metazoa > Chordata > Amphibia > Anura > Hylidae > Hyla > Hyla sarda. Next base: position 114,996,764 of record NC_079191.1, read on the forward strand.
AATTTTATCTTTCACTAGGTAGTGGTGGACTCTGCAGATGATATCACGTGGCTTTTTAGGGTCAGGATGTCTAGCTTTTAATGCACTATGGGCTCTATCCAGTTCTAGCGGGGTGTCCTTGGGTTTCTGGAGAATCTCATTAAAAAGTCTTTGTAAGGTAGCAGGGATGTCTGTAGGCAGGACTGATTCTGGAAGGCCTTTGACCCGTATATTGTTCCTCCGATTCCTGTTGTCCAAATCATCCAAATGCTCCATATCCCGCAGTTGTTGTGATTGTAGGGTAGTCATCGAGTCTCTCAAGGCGTGTACCTGTGAGGTAATTGACGTGCGGAATTCTTCAAGGTTCTGTACACGATCATTTAGCTGTGCGACCTCCGCTTTTACAGGTTTAAGGTCCTGTCTCCAGGCTGCTTTGAGATCAGAGGATAGCGATTGCAAGTCCAGTTTAGTAGGTAGCAGGGCGAGTAGAGCCTGAAGTTCTGGGAACTTCTGCAATGTAGTTGCCGCAGCTTCGGGTGTAGGTAGATTAGATGTTGGCTGAGGCGGGGTAAGGGAGGGAGCAAAGGCTGCCGTTTGAGAACGCCGTACGGGGCGTTTAGAGTCTGTCAGGGTGTCATCAGAGGAGGAGTGATCAGACCTAAATGAAGCACTAGCCGATTGTTTAAGTGGTGTTCTGAAAAGAGTTTTTTTCGCCGGTGGGCTGGCGCTCCAATATTCCGGTGAGTCGCTGTCCACATTAGAGTTTTCAGGGTCGCCTTCAGAACCCGAGTCCATGGCAACAGACCAATCTGTGACGTCCTGAGGAGGTGGACCTGGGACCGGCTGCGGAGAGGCAAGTGATGGAGGGTTCAGGGGAGCAGGAGAGCACTGTAACTTAGCAGTAGTTTTGGGAGAAATGCGGCATATAGTGTCTCTCTGTCTTTTCTCCAGGGGAGGCATCACAGCAGTCTGTGCACAGGAGGTCTCATCAGACACAGGGTGGAGGCCTATGTGACTTGGACAGGCAGGAGGAGAAGGCAGAGCGTTCCCTCGATCAATATGGAAGAGATGGGATGGTGGGCGCTCTACCAGCATGATAGTGTTATAGGCGCAGGGCCCTGAAGAGGAGGGAGGGTGAGCACAAGGGTCGGCCATGATCCGGGAGTTAGGTACAGCAGAGATAGAGTTAGATGTAGCAGAGAGGCTCCCAGTCACTGTCATAGGTGAGACAGGTAGGGGGGAGGGGGTTGTAGTCTCTTGTGCTGTGACATACCGTGGTGTCCCGGTCGCTGTCTGCAGATGGAGCTTGCATGAAGGGTCAGGGGGGCCTCCACTCCCTACCATGGGTGGAACAAGTAGGGAGGAGGACGATCTCCCCCGGCCTAAATCTTCATATGCTGTCGCTGGGTCCAGCGGTGCGGAGGATGGAGGAGCAGGATCAGGGGGGCCTCTACTCCCCGCCGCAGGTGTCGGCGACGGAGAGGAGGTCACGCGCCCCTGGTTACCCGCGGTGCTCATGGTCGCGGTCACTTCCGAGGCATGGTGTGATCGAGGTTGCAGCATGCAATCTCCTTCAGAGATATCTCCAGTAGTCTTAGATTGGATGGGTGGCTGAGTGTAGTCTTGCGCAGCTCCGTCAGCCCGGGAGCTCAGAGCAGCAGCCATTATGCCTTGCGAGGCAGGAGGAGGAGGAGTCGGCTGTACTGTGAGAGCGGCGTCTTGCAGCGCTGGCGGGAGCAAGGCCGGAGTCCGTAGCTGAACCGCCTGAGCAGACGGGTGCTGAAAGTAATTCGCAATGTCCGTCTGGAGGGTCTCAGAGTTGTTAGGAGTCGTTCTCTTCTTCTTTCCCCGCTTATTGCCTCCCATAGCAGGTGAATAAAGCCCTTAAATCCCTGTCCTGTACGGAGCTCACATTAGGTGCGACTCATCTCCAGCGCGTCCAGGCCACGCCCCCAGATATTCATATTCTATAGAGTTCAGAGAAGATACTAAACTAGTACATGGATTGCAGGATAAAACTTACCAGGAAAGGTTAAAGGACTGTAACATGTATAGAAGAAAGAAGAGACAGAGGGGATATGATAGAAACTTTTAAATACATAAACGGAATCAACACGGTAAAGGAGGAGAGCATATTTAAAAGAAGAAAAACTATCACAAGAGGACATAGTTTTAAATTAGAGGGGCAAAGGTTTGAAAGTAATATCAGGAAGTATTACTTTACTGAGAGAGTAGTGGATGCATGGAATAACCTTCCTGCAGAAGTGGTCTATGCAAATACAGTGAAGGAGTTTAAACATGCATGGGATAAGCATTAGGCTATGCTTCATATAAGATAGGGCCAGGGACTATTGATAAGATTCAGAGTATTGTAAGACTAGATGAGCCAAATGGTTCTTATCTGCCGACACATTCTATGTTTCTATGTAACATTAGAACTTTGCCAAGTTCGACTTGTGCGAGACTTGCAATTGTGCTAATATTGGAAAAGGGATGAGAAATACATAGAGTTATGGTGCCATCTCAGCTTAGGATGAGGAAATAGGAACACTGAGATGACATCAGGGTAGCCCAGCATACCATACAGCTAGCAGCAAGATCACATGACTGAAAGTTAGAGAAAAGAATTGTGCAGTTGGCTGACCTTAGTGACCTGCGTCACTGTGTCCAGTGCACTACAAATACCAGCAGGGTAACTGCAGAACGATCCTATAGAAAGCTATCACACAACAATGCAAAGCTGAGCAAAGCAGTGTGCAGTGGGCTGACCTGTATTTTAGCATAAATTCCCATTTATAGCATTGAGTGTGAATGTGGAATAGGCATTTAATGTCAAGTTAACTATATTTCCTGGGTTTAATCAACAAACATTGGATATTTGTAATAAAAAAAAAAAAAAAAAAACTGATAAAAGCTGCTGTAAAAGTGGAGACAGAAACTCATTGCCAAAGAAAAACCAAGCCCATAATGTTATTTATCAATAGTCAAAAGGTTAAAAATCAAAGTATTGGCCCTTTAAAAACTAATGAGGGAGCAATTATAGAAAGTGATGAAAAAGAAAAGAATACATTAAACACATTCTTCTCCACTGTATTCATAGGAAAATGAAATGCCAGTTGAAATACACCGGGATAAGGTAAACTCCCCAGTGCAGTGTCATCTAAAAAAATAAAAATAGACAACTCACTGGATCAAGATGGCATTTACCCTCGTGTTCTGATCGAGTTAAATAATGTAATATCCTTATTACTATATCTAATATTCAAGGATTCTATAGTTACAGGGACTGGAGCAAAGAAAATGTGGTGCGAATATTCAAAAAAGGGGCCAAAAAGTGACACAAGAAAAAATAGGCCTGCTAAGTTAGCTTCCGTTTTGGCGTACCTCAATAAAAATAAATGTCAGTGGTAGTTTAGGAACCCGACTTGGTGGCCTTGACGTGGCGAGTGGGCTTGCACTTTTTGATCAAAATGTATACTAACAACCTGTTAGTTTTTAAAATTATGCTGACATGCAAGTAAATCAATATACAAATTGTGGATGTGCGGCTATATTTCTGTTTCTCTATTTTTGTTTTACATTTGTAGTCTGCCCCCTCTTTCACAGCCAGCACTCCACTCCACCCATTCGGCCCAGACGATTTTAATTAGCAGGAGACTACATATGGGTTTCCTCCTAGCATTCTCCCAGCCCTCTGGCAGGGAGCACATGATAGGTGTCCACACTTGTGTAGTGCTCTGTGTTGGCCATTGTTGCTGTGGTGCTTTTTTTGTGGGGTGGTGTGGCCCAGATTCGGGGGCTTGGTCAAGCAGCAGTGGGGCTGCCTGGCTACTGGGTCATTCCCCCTGTGGGCTTAGTGTTGCGGTGGTCGCTGCTCGGCACTAAATCAATGGTAGTTTAGGAATCCACTCTGAATAGGTGGCCTTGACTTGGTAAGTGGGGTTATACTTTTTCATCAAAATGTATACTAACAAGCTATGTTTCTGTTTCTCTATTTTTGTTTTGCATTTGAAAATAAATGTATGACTTCATATCAGCAAGTGTTTATCAGGGATCGATCCTGTCAGACAAACCTGATAGGCTTTTATGAGGAGGTGAGCTCAAGACAAGACCTGGGTGATTCTCTGCATGTTTTATATCTTGATCTTTCCAAAGCATTTGATACGGTGCAAGATAAAAGATTGGTACATAAAATGAGAATGCTTGTGCTGGGGAAAAATGTGTGTAAGTGGGTAAATAACTGTCTCAGAGATAGGAAACCGAGGGTGGTTTTGAATGGTAAATACTATGATTGGGTGACAGTTACAGGGGTCAATTTTGGGTCCTTTTTTATTTAATATATTTTTTAAGGACAATGCATTGTTACCAATGAATCAGTGTAGGTTGGGGGCTTATTCTGGGAATTGGCAGATTAGTTTCAACATTGATAAATGCAAGGCTATATACATGGGGAAGACAAATCCAGGCTGGGATTATGTATTAAATGGGAAAACACTGAGCGTGACTGACACGGAAACGGACTTAGAAGTTCTAGTTAACAGATAAATTTCCTGTAGTGACCAGTGTCAGGCAGCTGCTTCCATAGCACATAAAACCATGGGGTGCATTGATGCCCATGATAAGGAAATAATTCTAACGCTGTACAAATCACTAGTCAGACCACACATGGAATACTGTGTACAGTACTGGGCACCAGTGTACAAGAAAGATATAGTTGAGTTGGAGAGGGTTCAAAGACGGTCAACCAGAGTAATATGGGGGTTGGAAGGACTGTAGTATCCAGAAGGATTATTAGAATTAGGTTTATTCAGTATAGAAAAAAGAGGTTTAGAGGCTGGTCACTTACCAAGCTAGCCGGTGCGCGTCTTCCTCCTTCTCTATCCTCCGGTCCTCGGTACCTTCGTTTCCATGGCGCACGCACGCATGCGCTATGTCCTGGCGGCCCTGCATTTTTAAACTTAATGCAGGGCCGTAGGGAGAGAATAGTGATGGGGGAATTGCCCCGTCGCTACAAGACGGGCAAACACCGGCTCTGCTCGGGGCCCCAAGCAATTGCTTGGTTTGCCTGTCCTGTTGCGACCTCCTCCGCCAAACCCCCGGGACTGACTCACCGAACCCCTGGGGTTCGATTGAACCCAGGTTAAGAACCACTGGTCTAGAGGAAAGAAGATTTCTGAACCAGCACCTATGAAGGCTCTTTACTGAGACTATGGAAATCTCTTCCAGAGGAAGTTGTCATGGTGAACTCAATAAAAGAGTTCAAAAGAGGGATGCATTTTTGGACAATAACAACATTACATGTTATGGATACTAGATTTAAAGGGACATGATGTTGATCCAGGGATTTATTCTGCTTGCCGTATTGGAGTTGGGAGGGAATATTTCTAGTATGGGGCAATTGGCATTAGCCTCATACACGTAGAATTTAATGGACTTTTGGTCTTTTTTTAACCTTATGAACTATGTAACCATAAATTATATAACCATGTAGCTGGGTTTAATTTAAATACACATTTCTAGCATTGAGAGTGAACATGGAATAGGCATTTTATGCCAAGTTACCTGTATTTTCTGGGTTTAATCAGAAACATAGTATTTGTAGTTGGGTTTAAAATAAATACACATTTCTAGTGTTAAGCATAAATGTGGAATAAGCATTTACACAGAGTTAACTGCTTTTTCTGGGTTTAATAAAATAAAAACATAGCACATGTAGCTTAGTTTAACATATGTATGCATTTCTAGCATTGAGAGTGAATGTGGAATAGGCACCTTATACCAAGTTACCTGTATTTTCTGGGTATAATAAAAAAATTGCATTTGTAGCTGGGTTTAACATAAACACGCATTTCTGGCATGAATCATCAACAAAGGGATGTACGCCACCACCTTAAAGGGGTACTCCGCCCCTAGACATCTTATCCCCTATCCAAAGCATAGGGGATAAGATGTCAGATTGCCGGGGTTCCACTGCTGGGGACCCCCAAGATCGCCGCTGCGGCACTGCGGCACTATCATTGCTGCACAGAGCGAGTTTGCTCTTTGCGTAATGACGAGCGATACAGGGGATGGAGCAGCGTGACATCAGTGCTCCGCCCCTCGTGACATCATGGCCTGCCCGCTTAATGAAAGTCTATGGCAGGGGGCGTGATGACCGCCAAGCCTCCTCCCATAGACTTGTATTGAGGGGGCGGGCTGTGACGTCACAATGCTCCGGCCCCTATATTGCCAGTCATTACACGCAGAGCAAACTCTCTCCGTGCAGTAATGATAGCAGGGTGCCACAGCGGAGATCCCGGGGGTCCCCAGCAGCAGGACCCCAGCGATCTGACATCTTATCCCCTATCCTTTGGATAGGGGATAAGATGTCTAGAGGCAGAGTACCCCTTTAACAACCAGATTGATGCATACCTTAGCTGTGCCCTATTTTAACAGACATCTTGAGTCCAGATCCCATGGACTTCGGGCTAACCAGATTTTGCCAAATGGTTAAAGGGCTATGAGTTTTTTGGTAATAATGTGTTGTGTTTTTTTTAATTACTTTAAAGGCTTAGTAGTGGAAGCCCTCTCATAGATGGAGTAAATTACTAAGCTGGGGCTTAGCATTAGGCCCCAAAACAGCTAGCGCTAAAGCCCAATTTTTTATGCCGATACATATCACGACATGGGTTCTGAGAAGAGATTGGCTTTATTTTGGCTGGGGAGAGCCAATAACAGGGGTTCTCTTCCACCCTGGTAACTTCTTGGTTAGCATCCGGTCCTGTAGAGGCGAGGCTACACAGGACCAGGCCTGAGCAGGAATGGAGGTGGGTAAGTAGACATCTGATCACTGTATACAATATACAGCCATCTATATAGATGGATGTATACTATATACAGCCTAAGCAGATAACTATCACTGCACAGCATATCTGTAAAGATCACTGATTTACTGTATGTTGACAAAAGCATTAAATTGCAGTGCACAACAACGAGACTTAACTCTTTCACTTTTGGGCTCTTGCATAGCATTCAGTCCATCAAAGGGTTACAGTAAACCAGCGATCTTTATAGCTCACCCCCTTTAGAAGCTGAGCGGCTGTATACTGTTCTGCTGCTGGTAGTAAGTATTTATTCTTTGCCTTACTTCTTACCTTCAAAAGTGCTGACACAGCGTTTTTTGCAGCAAAAATGCAAAAAAAAAAAAAGTCAATGCTAAACTAACATGTTTTTTATGGCGCTTTTTTTCCCCTTACATAGACTTTTATGGGATTTAAACACCATGGTCTCAGCCTGCTACGATTTTGGGAATATTATTATAAATTAAACTTTTTAGGTTGACTATAGTTATACCACTAATAATTGTGCAGTGCAGCATTTTTTGTGATTTTTTTATTCTTTATTTTGATGATTATTCATCAAGGTGCATGTTCCATCTCTTTTGACATTTTGTTTATTTCCAGTGGCTCCAATATGATGTGCCTAGAAAGCTATGTGCTGGTTAATAGTTTTTTGTTTCTCACTTTATTTACTTGGCGGCTGAACAGTGAACATGCTCCAACCAATTAGTACAGCATTAACAGCATTTCAGCTATGAAAGTGCCTTTTAAACGAATGCATTTGTTCCAGATCATGCCAGACAGAGATATGTATTTATTTCTTAAATTCCCTATGTGTGCTGGACATAATCATGACTATATTATAATTATCATAGCCAAATTTTTCCATGGAAAATTAGGTCAAGTAATTCTGTTACAATTTCTTTCTACAAACTGAGGTCAATAAACAAGAAAATTAATACTGTAGGTGAATAAAGGAAAAGTAGATCTGCAAATAGTTTTTTTAAACTGCCTATGGAGAACAGAACACATCAAACATGTACAGATTAATTTGGATAAAATTAATAAACTCATAATAAAAAAATAAAAAAAGATTTGTCTCTGTTCCTATCATTTCTGAGCAGCAAGGCATACATTGTATTGCTGCTACTCAGTTTACATTCACTGGGCTTGGTGAGCACCAAGCCCAGTAAATGTGACCCACCGAGATATAAGTGGTGGTGATGCTGTGTGCATCGACACTAAAAGGGTCTATTCTTCATTTTTTGTTCAGTTAGACCACTTTTCCCAGATTATATTCTGCCGAATTAGCTTTTTCCCAGAGCTCCTCCCCTCCATAATTTCATACCGTTTTATTTTTTTGACCAAGTATATCCAAGCTTCAAAACTTGGTTCATTTTCTGAGAACTAATTCCTTAAAATGACTACTTTAGCACATAGGAAAAGCTTATTTGCAGTATGCCCACTACTCCATTTATCTTTCCCGAACCCAAGATAACCTTCTGAAATGTGAGCGAACCTACTTCTGATATAATAACTTTCTTCTCTAAGTCACGCAGGACTTTCTCCCAGTATCTCTGGATTACTTGACATGCCCAAATCATATGATAAAAATGATTGTCTTCTAAATTACAGCACTGACAATTAGAATCTGCCCTGCAATAAAACCTGAATAGTTTTCTGGGCATAAAATACAGGTCATGGACACACACACACACACATATGTTACGCCGAGCGCTCCGGGTCCCCGCTCCTCCCCGGAGCGCTCGCTACACTCTCCCCGCTGCAGCGCTCCGGTCGGATCCACTGACCCGGGGCGCTGCGATTCCGCTTCCAGCCGGGATGCGATTCGCGATGCGGGTAGCGCCCGCTCGCGATGCGCACCCCGGCTCCCGCACCTGACTCGCTCTCCCTCGGTCCTGTCCCGGCGCGCGCGGCCCCGCTCCCTAGGGCGCGCGCGCGCCGGGTCTTTGCGATTTAAAGGGCCACTGCGCCGCTGATTGGCGCAGTGATTCCAATTAGTGTCTTCACCTGTGCACTTCCCTATATCACCTCACTTCCCCTGCACTTCCTTGCCGGATCTTGTTGCCATTGTGCCAGTGAAAGCGTTCCTTGTGTGTTCCTAGCCTGTGTTCCAGACCTCCTGCCGTTGCCCCTGACTACGATCCTTGCTGCCTGCCCCGACCTTCTGCTACGTCCGACCTTGCTTCTGTCTACTCCCTTGTACCGCGCCTATCTTCAGCAGCCAGAGAGGTGAGCCGTTGCTAGTGGATACGACCTGGTCACTACCGCCGCAGCAAGACCATCCCGCTTTGCGGCGGGCTCTGGTGAAAACCAGTAGTGACTTAGAACCGATCCACTAGCACGGTCCACGCCAATCCCTCTCTGGCACAGAGGATCCACTACCTGCCAGCCGGCATCGTGACAACATATATATATTGTATTATTCTAAAATTTGTGTTGGTTTTAACCAAACTGATATTTTTTAATTCCTCCATACATTGACTTACTTCTAATTGCAACCCTACTCTTTCCCATTTCTTTTTAACTCTGTTGCTTTCAGCTGTACCCATTACTCCCTTAAAATAATTCTAAATATAAACCATACATTTTTTTCAGAACTCTGACATTAATCAACCAATCAAAAAAAGGATTTTGTGATTTGAAATATGTGCCAATTTAATGCCGCTTTATCTACTTGTAGCAGTTGTATTAACCACAAATTGTGCTCTTTCCCTAATTTAAACTCCCTCTGGAGTTCCTCTTTTTCCCTCATTATAGTGTCTCTTTATAAATTACTTATCTTGTCAAATTATTTCAAGTGATAATTGTGCCATATTGGTGTAAAGTGAAACTAACAGTCAATTCTAAATAAGTGTTTTAGCCATAGCCATGCTTTACTAAAAACCTCCATATATGTAAAACCCTGCCCTTTAATTGTATTAGGGTGACCTGATTCCAATAAAGAAAAAAATATCTACATATTTATTGTGTGTACGTCTTAAACAGTATTCTATTATAAATGTCTCTTGCTGATTCCTAATTAATGTGAAAATTCTGGCCATAAAGGACAGCTTGAAATTGGGTAAGTTCAACCCTCTGTCTCTCTCTTGGAAACACAACACTATATTTTTAAGTCTTACCCTTTTCCGTCCCCACACACATTTTCCCAATATTCAGTCCAATCTATTAAACAAGGAAATAGTAATCCAGGTAGGCGATGAATTAAGGATAAATAATAATTGCGGTAAGACAATAATTTTGATAATGGAGATCCTATCTCCCATTGAGAGGAGTAACTTTTCCCAGACTGCTATTCTTTTCTTTAAGTTTAATAAAAAATTGACTTAACATCATCAGAAAAAAAGGAGTTGGGATTTGAGGATAATTTAATGCCTAAATATGTTATTGTATCCCCTTTGCTACTATCTTTAATGGAAATTCATCCGTCCTAGGTTCGTAATTGAGTGGTATTAAATAGGACTTAGTCCAATTTATCTGCAGTCCAGATATACAACAAAACTTTTGGATAATGGACATAGTTTTAGGGGTCCCAACTTTGTAGTTTTTAATGTAGAGTAGAATATTGTCTGCATAAAGTGTGATCTTATCCCTCTCACTTTCCAGTCAGAACCCTACAACCTCCTTTTCTGCTCTTATTGCTGTGGCCAGTGGTACAATGTATAAGGAAAAAAGAAGAGGGGAGAGTGGGCACCCCTGACATGTGCCTCTGGATAATTCAAATCGCTCAGAGGGTGTGCCATCTATCAACACCGCTGTCATTGGTTTTGAATATAACAATTTAACAAGTTCCTCATACTGTGGCCCCAACGCAAACTCTTCCAGTGTCCTCCACATGAATCCCCACCCCACTCTGTCGAATGCTTTGACCACATCTAATGACAGAATGGAGTAGGGATCCTTCTCTTCAATCTGCATCCCTGCGAATGTTCTATTCATTATTTCAAAGATGGATCGCTTGGGTATAAACCCTGTTTAATAATGTGGTCTTGTATCACCCCATTTAACCTCTTAGTAAGAATTTTTTAGTAAATTTTAGTATCTGCGTTCAGCAGGGATATCGGTCTGTATGACTCAACTAGGCCAGAGTCTTTATCTTTTTTGGGGATTAGAACGATATAAGCATCAAGCATAGTCAGTGGTAGAGAACCAGTCTCGCATGATTCAGTGATAACTTGGAAAAAGATCGGGGTCAATACTAAAATAAACCTACGATAAAATTAGAAGGGAATGCCGTCTGGGCCTGGTGTAGAATTCATTGTTACGTTATTTATCGCCTCCCTCACTTCCTCCATTCCTATCTTTCTTCCCTCGTGTTGAGCGCGAACATTCGAAATGCTAGTTTTTACCACAAATATCGGCACTTCGTGATTTTGCAAATATTTAGAATATATTGATATATATTCGTAATGATGAATATTAATTTTTTTTGTGAATATGCAAATATCTGTGAATATGCAAATATTCACAAATATCGTCACTTCCAGTCAGAGGACACTGATCCCTCCCTTCTTTTAGGTGAAAGATATAATCATGCATGTGCATTATGTGGATTTCATTACAAATTTTTGCATGAAAAAAAAAGAGAACGAACATAGCAAATATGTGAATTTCGTGAATATGGTATGAATATTCATCCATATATTCGCAAAATATCGCAAATTCGAATATGGTGTTGAATCTGAACTCTCAGATGTATATACAGTAACTCCCAGAAGAGCTTAAAAATTGTTGTCTGGTCTCTGTTAGTTTATTAACATTTTGCCCGTGTGGGCATTTGATCTTATCAATATTTATTTTTTGTTAATTATTTTTAATTATATAAAAGACTTCCTCCCGGAGGGGGAGGGGGGACGTCTATCCTTAGAATGGTCCATTTCAGCGTTAAAATCACCTTTAATTATCAGCGGTACATTAGGGTACCCCCATCTATGGGATTCCACACTTCCATTCACACTTCTGAATTTCCAGCAGAATTCCACAAGCGGAAATTCAGAAGTGCAAATTGGAGTGCGGAATCCCATAGAAGTCTGTGGGCTTTAATTTGAGGCGGAATTCCGCAAGCGGACATTCTGTCATGTGAATAGACCCTTAGGCTAGGTTCACACTGCGGAATCTCCGGGCAGAAAATTTCCACCCGGAGATTCCAAGTGTGGCAAGAGCTGAATCAGTCGGCGCTAGGACCGCGCGGACACTGCAGTCTCCAATAGACTCCTGAAGAATGAGCAACGCCATTCTTCAGGCAGAAATTTTTAAGCAGATTTTCTGTTAACTAATTCCATTCACAAATTCGGAAGTGTGAATTTATGAATGGAAACCCATTCACTATACTATACATTTTAGTAAGAGGAATTTATGCCAGTAATTTCAAAGCGGAAATGCAGGCGGAAATCCCAAAGTGTGAACCTAGCCTTACACTTTGACACTTGTTATTTGGAGCCTCTGTGTCAATGAGTAGCAAGATAACAGCATGTTACTTGCTGCTCAGTAGTAGATTTCATTGCGAACTAGCATAGAGCACTACAAAAAAATTATATAGAGGAGTAGGGAGTACTTTCATTTTAAGGCCATGTTTACACGCAGAATTCCATTTCAATGGAAAAGTGTACCCGGCGGAATTTCAGTGGTAGAAACATCCCAATTCTGGCAGAAACGCCAGAAAAAACTCCAGACGCAGGAAATTGCACTGGCATTTTTTCTGGCATTTTTTCACACACAAAAACGCAGAACAAAAAAACAAGTGGAAACTTAGCCTAATGCTATGTTCATACTGCAAAGAAATATGTGCATGTTTTATTTGAGTGCATATTTGTGCCTGTTTTTTGTCCATGAGTGCTATTTTTTGCTGATAACGGCGAAAAAAATACAAAAATGTGTGCATATATGTTTTTTTTATCTTAGTGTCACTACTGTTAGTTTTATGAAATGAAACCTATAAGCAAACTAAAATTAATTTAAAACATCATCCTTTATACTGCGTTGTATTTCAACCATCCCTAAAGCTGCTAAATTAAAATGCACTTGTTTTATTAAATTTGTTTTGTTTACTGGCTTTATATATCTTTGGTAATATCTGTAGTTTTTCAGTAAACTAAGTTTGAGTGTTGTATAAACATTGCAAATATATTTACTGCTTTAAGGTAGAGTCACATGTAGCGTATATGCAGCATATTTGATGCTGCAAAAATCCACTATGCAGCAGGAAATGTGCTGCATATTCTCCTGTGTGTGCAATGAGATTTGGAGGCGGGGCCAGTGCGCAGACATGACTGTGACCCACGGACCTGCTCCAAACCTCACTGCACACACTGGGCTGCCGCCAGGTAGCCCTATGTGTCTGCTCATGGGAGAATATGCAACATATCTCGTGCTGCACAGTGTGAAATATGCTGCATATATGCTACATGTGACTCTACCATTAAGGAACTTTCTATATTCGTTCATTCTGTGGAGATTAGAGGAATATATTTTGTAATTAAGGAATTATATACAATGCCCTGTTGGATTCCATAGTTGGCACACAAATTAAATGGGCACTGTCAAATACTAAACTTTTGATATGTTGTAAAGCATGCAAAACCAACATGTTTTGCAATTGCTTTCATTAGAAAATGTTCAGTATTTCATGCTGAAAAAGACAAACAACTGCCCCCACCCCCTGCCTGCTTGGACACATACTAGTCTGCTGTGTCCATACGTCATCACCTATGTCATGGACACACTTTTTTGATTGACAGCTGTGAGCGCAGGGCTCACAACTGGAGGAAAAATCCTCTCACTGTCAGCTTGTGTCCCGCTACTGTCAGTGAGAACAAGCTGGGAGTTGTAGTTTTGCTAATGTTAGGGGAGATGTGAGCAGACAGCATACTGAGGGAGGGGGCATAGACCTGCACAGTGAGGCCACGCCCCCTCCTTTTGAGAGGAAAAGTGAGCTAAATTAAAAGTATTAAAAAAATAAATAAATAAAGGTGCTAGATACATAAAAATTAGATCTACATGGAAAGGATTAGGTACTGAGTGATATATTAAAAATAATGGGGGAGATTTATCAAAACCTGTGCAAAGGAAAAGTTGCACAGTTGCCCATAGCAACCAATCAGATTGCTTCTTTCATTTTGCAGAGGCCTTGTTAAAAATGAAAGAAGCAATCTGATTGGTTGCTATGGGCAACTCAGCAACTTTTCCTCTGGACAGGTTTTGTCCAATCTCCTCCAATGTTGTTTTGTTGGATCTGACAGGTACGCTTTAATGCTCTACAGGTAGCCTTTACACTTCTAGCCCATCTCACTATAACCATAGTAAAACTCAGAATTTTAGCAGTGGCTGCAGTACATACATTTCTTAGGCTCTTCTACTCTCCTACTTTTAATTTGCACCACAACATTTAAGCTTTATATGGCAAGTGGTACATAAATGCCGCTTTAGCAAAATGACAGTGTCATTGTCAGCTACACCAAAGTTGCGAGCCGAATACTATTAAAAGAAAACTAAGAGCAGGGTAACCCACACTAGTCTGCTTATACTGTATAATGTGGCATGTGATGCTTATTGCAAGTGTTTTTTTCTTTTTGCTGAATGTTACATAAGTTCAGAGATATACCAAAAAATAAATAAGTGTTCACTCGGGGTGTTCCCTAGCCCCTTGTTGCACTGCTATGCCTACCCAGATGGTCCATGGTGAATGTACCCTTAATAATCTTCCTCAGGAAGTTATGAATATAACATTTATCAGGGACCAGCTGAGCAGGAATAAAATGGCACTATGAGGCTAGGGAATGCTCCAAGTGCACCAAACACCCTACGTTTTATAAATGTATTATTAGGTATATCTCCAAAATGGCATGGTGTACAGCAAAAACGAAAAGATCCTTGTGATCAGTGTCACCCATACTATTGGGCAGTATCTGAAGGCTAGTGTGGGTTGTTCATGGAAACCTTATCAAGTAATACACAGAGCACTGTATAACCACCATACACTAGGGCTAGGGATGTAGCTCTAAGACGTACAGAGGCTGCCATTGCAGCTCGGTCATAGAGCCAGAGGGAGCCCAAAGAGTCTTTGGACGAGATCTTTCAAAACCTGTCCAGAGGAAAAGTTGCTGGGTTCCCAACCAATCAGACCACTTCTTTCATTTTTTGAAAAGGCCTCTGAAAACTGAAAGAAGCAAACTCATTGGTTTCTATGGGCTACTCAGCAACTTTTCCTATGGACAGGTTTTGATAAATCTCCCCCTTTGTTTGAATGAGAAGAGTACAATAAATGGTGTGTGATATTTGGGCACCATGTTACTGACTGTGTTTTGGGACCCAAAGGCTTCAAGTTTCTTCTCTTAGACATGCATTAGACTTACTGTTTGTGCAGTAGGAATGGAACACTTAGTTCTGAATATTACTTATTTTTATAGTTTTAAAGAGAATCTTCCAGCTCTTTTAGCTGCTAAGAGCTTCAGACACTGTTTGGTAGCTGTTAGGGTACAAAAACTGTACCTTTCCTAGGGCTGATATTGTTGCCTAATTACTAAAATAGCATTTTTTGTTTATCAGCAAAGTGTCAGGAAGGTGGAGATGATCCTTGCTTGATCTCACTTCCCAGTTCCTCCTTGATGGATGTAAAAGACTATGGGGGAGATTTATGAAAACCTGTGCAGAAGAAAAGTTGCTCAGTTGCCCATAGCAACCAATCAGATTTTGTCTTTTATTTTTAAAGAGGCCTGTGAAAAATGAAAGAAGCAATCTGATTGGTTTCTATGGGCAACTGGTCAACATTTCCTCTGAGCAGGTTAGGAGGTGAGGAGGCATACCAGGCTATGGCACTTGAGCAGCTCAGCGCTACCTATTTGACACTTCGTTGAGGGAAAAAAATAAAAAATAACTTTGGCAACTTTAACAGCTCCAAGAAAGGTACAGATTACTTTTATATCCTAATAGCTATTAAATTGTATATGTAGGTCTTAGTAGCAAATAGAACTGACGGATTCACTTTCACATATGGCAGGCTTAAGGGCAGATCTAAGCTTGTGCAGGGCATAGCAATATTAAAAAACAATAACAAAACACAGTACAGAAGTCAGGGAGCAGGTCAGAACACAATAGAGTTCACAAGCACAGACCAGAAAGCAATAACAAAACACAAGTTATGAGTAGGGATGAGCGAATCGAATCTGACGAATCCGAATTCATTACGAATTTCATGAAAAATTTGATTAGTAATGAATGCAAATATCGCCGCGATTCGATCGCGCAAATCGCTTCATAAAAATCCATTTAGTGCTCTCCAGGCTCCTGGGCATCTAAAATGGCGGATCCACATGTCAGTACATGGAGTAAAGAATCCTGGGAACGTGCGAACAAGGGTCAGTGGGATGACCCTGAATCACATGCAGCATTCAGCCTATCAGCAGCCAGCCACCCCTGTGATGTCACAGCCCTATATAATCGGCAACCATCTTGGGGTTAGTCACAACAGTGTACTAATACAGAGAGGGATCCTGTAGCGTGTATGGGAGATAGAAATCCTGGCAAGGGTCTCCTATTCTTCCCGTGGGTAACAATTACGGCGATACACGGGCAGAGTGAAATTAGCAGTCGGAGATAGCGCAGAGGATGGGGATCACTTTTTATTAATAGTCATAAAAAGGATCAATTTAGGATGGACAGCGCGTTTCGGAGGGGCTCCCTCCTTCGTCAGGTCCTTTTTATGACTATTAATAAAAAGTGATCACCATCCTCTGCGCTATCTCCGACTGCTAATTTCACTCCGCCGGTGTAGCGCTGCAGCGCCGTAATTGTTACCCACGGGAAGAATAGGAGACCCTTGCCGGGATTTCTACCTCTCATACACGCTACAGGATTGCACCAACCGTCTCTGACGGGACCAGCGGCCAGCTGCTCCCGGCGCACCTACAGAAAAGATACCTGCTCAAGGCTCTCAATCAGCGTTGCGCCTGACAAAAGCGCAACCAACAAAGGTGAGCAGGCTCTTATCTACCTATCTTCCTACCATCCGTTATCCACGGATAACCGGCACTATTAGCGCCGCATCTGTCTGTCTTTTTTCTCCCCTACATATTAATACAGAGAGGGAGGGACAGACAGCAGTGTGTGTTGCACAGAAAAGCATTTTTACAGAAGCGATTCACCTCCCAGTCACATCAGCATTCTATTGCAGAGAGAGGGACAGAGAGCAGTGTGTGTTGCACAGAAAAGCATTTTTACAGCAGCAATTCACCTCCCAGTCACATCAGCGTTCTATTGCAGAGAGGGACAGAGAGCAGTGTGTTGCACAGAAAAGCTTTTTTATAGCAGCGATTTGCCTCAAGCCCAAATCCAGCCTTGAAGCATTGATAGGGAAGGGAGTGAGATTGAGAGAGAGTGCAATTTTGGGTCTAGTACACAGCGACTGTGTGATGCAGCACTGGAGTGTACAACAACTGAAAAGCTAATAGTAGCCAGCCAGTTAGGGTGAGCAGAGCAGTAAAAGCATATTGTCCTCTATTAAGTGTAACCTGTGCGTACATCTAAGTGGTGTACCATTTTGTTCCTGTTAAAGACTTAAGGGCTTAGATACAGTGAAAGGCCAGCCAAAAGTACATACCTGCTGGTGTTGTAGACAAATATTGTTTTAAGCGTACTGGATCGCATTGTCCTCCCCTTATAAGTACATGCCAGTTAGGGTGAGCAGAGCACTAAAAGCATATTGTCCTCTAGTAAGTGTAACCTGTGCGTACATCTAAGTGGTGTACCATTTTGTTCCTGATAAAGTCTTAAGGGCTTAGATCAGTGATTCCCAACCGCAGTGCCGCGGCACACGTGTGTGCCGTTCAGCACTGCCCGTGGTGCCGCGGGATCTTGCCGTGATTTTTTTATTTTTTACTATTATTTTCTTTTAAATGGCCCGCCCGGCCTGACGGCGCAGGGGGGAAGGGAAGTCTGCGTGCGCACTGCGCACACAGCGTCCCCCTGCATCTCCTGCGTCTCCTGTGTTCCCCTCCGTCCCCTGCGTCTGCCGCGTGACCCGTGTTCCCCTCCTTCCCCCTCTGTTCCCTGTATCCCCCTCGTTCACTCTCCGTCTCCTGCGTCCCCCTCTCCCTTGCGGCGCAGTGAGCCGGATATGGTGCCCTGGGGCGGAACGAGCTGCACCTGCGCCGGACTCCAGTGCCTCCTGTGGAACTGCAAGCTGCGCGGGCCGGCTTGCTTAAGGTACCGTACCCTTTCCACCCCTCTGTTCACCTTCTCAACCCTGTCTAAATCCCCCCACAGTCACCCAGGTCCACCCTTTACCCCCCACCCCCCCCCGTCACTCATAACCCCCCCCCCTGTCAGCCATGTCTGCCTTGTCTACCTCCCTGTCCATCTCTATCACCCATGTCCACCCTCCCTGTCACCCATGTCCACCCTCCCTGTCACCCATGTCCACCCTCCCTGTCACCCATGTCCACCCTCCCTGTCACCCATGTAATCCCTCCCTGTCACCCATGTAATCCCCCCCGTGTCACCCATGTAATCCCCCCCGTGTCACCCATGTAATCCCCCCCGTGTCACCCATGTAATCCCCCTCAGTCACCCATGTCCACCCCCCTCAGTCACCCATGTCCACCCCCCTCAGTCACCCATGTCCACCCCCCTCAGTCACCCATGTCCACCCCCCTCAGTCACCCATGTCCACCCCCCTCAGTCACCCATGTCCACCCCCCTCAGTCACCCATGTCCACCCCCCTCAGTCACCCATGTCCACCCCCCCCTCAGTCACCCATGTCCACCCCCCCTCAGTCACCCGTGTCCACCCCCCCCTCAGTCACCCATGTCCACCCCCCCCTCAGTCACCCATGTCCACCCCCCCCCTCAGTCACCCATGTCCACCCCCCCCTCAGTCACCCATGTCCACCCCCCCCTCAGTCACCCATGTCCACCCCCCCCCTCAGTCACCCATGTCCACCCCCCCCCTCAGTCACCCATGTCCACCCCCCCCCTCAGTCACCCATGTCCACCCCCCCCCTCAGTCACCCATGTCCACCCCCCCCCCAGTCACCCATGTCCACCCTCTCTCAGTCACCCATGTCCACCCTCTCTCAGTCACCCATGTCCACCCTCTCTCAGTCACCCATGTCCACCCTCTCTCAGTCACCCATGTCCACCCTCTCTCAGTCACCCATGTCCACCCTCTCTCAGTCACCCATGTCCACCCTCTCTCAGTCACCCATGTCCACCCTCCCTCAGTCACCCATGTCCACCCTGCCTCAGTCACCCATGTCCACCCTGCCTCAGTCACCCATGTCCACCCTCCGTGTCACCCATGTCCACCCTCCGTGTCACCCATGTCCACCCTCCGTGTCACCCATGTACACTCCTCTGTACCCCTCTGTCACCCATGTACACTCCTCTGTACCCCTCTGTCACCCATGTACACTCCTCTGTACCCCTCTGTCACCCATGTACACCCATCTGTCACCCATGTACACTCCTCTATACCCCTCTGTCACCCATGTACACTCCTCTCTACCCCTCTGTCACCCATGTACACTTCTCTCTACCCCTGTCACCCATGTACGCTCCTATACACCCCTTTGTACATTCCTCTACACCCCTTTCACCCATGTATGCTCCTCTACACCCCTGTCACCCATGTACACATCTCAACACCCCTCTGTCACCCATGTACACTCCTCTCTACCCCTCTGTCACCCATGTACACTCCTCTACACACCTCTGTCACCCATGTACACCCATCTGTCACCCATGTACACCCATCTGTCACCCATGTACACTTCTCTACACCCCTTTGTCACCCATGTACACTCCTCTACACCCCTCTGTCACCCATGTACACCCATCTATCACCCATGTACACTCCTCTACACCCCTCTGTCACCCATGTACACTTCTCTACACCCCTTTGTCGCCCATGTACACTCCTCTACACCCCTGTACGCTCCTATACACCCCTTTGTACATTCCTCTACACCCCTTTCACCCATGTATGCTCCTCTACACCCCTGTCACCCATGTACACTCCTCTACACCCCTGTCACCCATGTACACCCATCTGTCACCCATGTACACTCCTCTCTACCCCTGTGTCACCCATGTACACTTCTCTCTACCCCTGTCACCCATGTACGCTCCTATACACCCCTTTGTACATTCCTCTACACCCCTTTCACCCATGTATGCTCCTCTACACCCCTGTCACCCATGTACACTCCTCTACACCCCTGTCACCCATGTACACCCATCTGTCACCCATGTACACTCCTCTCTACCCCTGTGTCACCCATGTACACTTCTCTCTACCCCTGTCACCCATGTACGCTCCTATACACCCCTTTGTACATTCCTCTACACCCCTTTCACCCATGTATGCTCCTCTACACCCCTGTCACCCATGTACACTCCTCAACACCCCTCTGTCACCCATGTACACTCCTCTCTACCCCTCTGTCACCCATGTACACTCCTCTACACACCTATGTCACCCATGTACACCCATCTGTCACCCATGTACACTCCTCTACACCCCTCTGTCACCCATGTACACTTCTCTACACCCCTTTGTCACCCATGTACACTCCTCTACACCCCTCTGTCACCCATGTACACCCATCTATCACCCATGTACACTCCTCTACACCCCTCTGTCACCCATGTACACTTCTCTCTACCCCTGTAACCCATGTACGCTCCTATACACCCCTTTGTACATTCCTCTACACCCCTTTCACCCATGTATGCTCCTCTACACCCCTGTCACCCATGTACACTCCTCAACACCCCTCTGTCACCCATGTACACTCCTCTCTACCCCTCTGTCACCCATGTACACTCCTCTACACACCTCTGTCACCCATGTACACCCATGTACACTCCTCTACACCCCTCTGTCACCCATGTACACCCATCTGTCACTCATGTACACTCCTCTAAACCCCTCTGTACACTCCTCTACAACCCTGTCGCCCATGTATGCTCCTCTACACCCCTGTCGCCCATGTATGCTCCTGTACACCCCTGTCACCCATGTATGCTCCTCTACACCCCTGTCGCCCATGTATGCTCCTCTACACCCCTGTCGCCCATGTACGCTCCTCTACACCCCTGTCGCCCATGTACGCTCCTCTACACCCCTGTCGCCCATGTACGCTCCTCTACACACCACTGTCGCCCATGTACGCTCCTCTACACACCACTGTCGCCCATGTACGCTCCTCTACACACCACTGTCGCCCATGTACGCTCCTCTACACACCACTGTCGCCCATGTACGCTCCTCTACACACCACTGTCGCCCATGTATGCTCCTCTACACACCACTGTCGCCCATGTACGCTCCTCTACACACCACTGTCACCCACGTACGCTTCTCTACACCCCTCTGTACACTCCTCTACACCCCTCTAAACCCCTCTGTCACCCATGTCCACCCCTCTACACCCCTCTGTCACCCATGTAAAAAAAAATGAAAAAAAAGCTTGGCGCCTAATAGGTTTGTTTTGCAGGTTTAACGGTGAAGAATTGTGTGTGGAAGAAATCGTGATGATGGCCCGGACCAGATGGAGAAGAGAAGGCAACGATGCAAATTAGAGAAGACATCATTGGTGAGTTGCTGTATAAAGCAGCACTTTAAACTACATACCCACTGATAAATAGATATAGTGCATTGCGTTTTTTACCGTTTTATCCTTTTTTTTTTTTTCTTGCTCGTCAACCTCAGTAGCGGTGCCCCGTGGAAAAAAAATTTCCGAGGTGTGCCCCGACCCGAAAAAGGTTGGGAAACACTGGCTTAGATACTGGCAAAAGGCCAGGCAAAAGTACACACCTTGTATGCAGTGGGGGGTACACTTTCCTCAAGTCTGGGCTTGATTAAAACCAATGTATAGGTGTATAAAAATGCATTTGATTTTATATATATATATATATATATATATATATATATATATATATATAATTAATGTAGATCCAGTGAGTCAGATTAAATTAAAACAATTTATTACTACAACAATGGTGATATTTCTTGTGGTGTCCTTTGTAGGGCCCTTATTGTAAGTCCGATGTAAGGGCCACAAGAAATATCACTATTGTATTAATAAATTGTTTTAATTTAATCTAACTCACTGGATCTACATTATTCTATTATTCATATATATTTTTATACACCCATACATTGGTTTTAATCAATAGTGTTGCTCGCGAATATTCGCAATATGAATTTTATTCGCATATTCGCGAATATAGCACTATATATTCGTAATTACGAATATTGTTTTTTTTTTTTTTTCACAGTACACATAACAGTGATCATCCCTCTCTGCTTCCAGCTTGTGTAGTGTAAAGAAAGCTCTAATACTACTGTGTGAGACTGGTGTGCGAATTTTCGCATATGCAAAAATTTGCATATGTTAATTTTCGCATATGCAAATTTTTGCTTTTGCGGGTTTTTGTATATGCAAATTTTCGCATATGTTAATTTTCGCACACTCGAATATTTGCATATGCGAAAATAAAACGCGAATATTCGCGAATATATGACGAATATTCGTCCATTTATATTCGCGAATATTCGCGAATTCGAATATGGCCTATGCCGCTCAACACTATTAATCAAGCCCATACTTGATGAAAGTGTTCCCCCACTACATACATTGTTTGCGGGTTGTATGGGATACACAACCTTTTCACATTAGTACTCATCTGGCAACAATACTATTGTCACTATTGTCTGGTTTTAGCTACCTACACACGTTTTAAAAGTACACACCTGCTGGTGTTGTAGAC
Organism: Hyla sarda; assembly: GCF_029499605.1. Taxonomy (NCBI): domain Eukaryota; kingdom Metazoa; phylum Chordata; class Amphibia; order Anura; family Hylidae; genus Hyla; species Hyla sarda. The sequence goes on from NC_079191.1 coordinate 115,019,350, forward strand.
AAATACTGTTTTAAGTGTACTGGGCGCATTGTCTTCCCCTCATAAGTGCATACCTCATACGTACATATAAGTGGTGTACCATTTTGTTCCTGTTAAAGTCTTAAGGGCCTATATACTGTGAAAGGACAGCCAAAAGTGGAGCTGGAGCGCATCGTACTCCCCTCATATACGCACTAAGTATGTCAGGCAGAGAAGTGCCAGGACAAGCACAGAGGAGTGGCAGAGGCCTAAATTCATGAGGCAGAGACGTCGCAGCAGACTAGGAGCAAGTGGCAGCAGGAGTCACAGCGAGAGACCTGAGCTCCGGGTATGTGCTAGCAGTCGTGTCTCTACCAGCAACCCATCGGCCATCATCGATTGGTTAACATGGTCATCCACTTCATCACAAGTGACATCTGACACCCCTAGTCTACAGTCGGTGGGTTCCTCAGACACAACCCTCAGTTGGCATATGATGTAATTGTAGGTGAAAGCTTGGGATCTAGTGATCACCAGTCAGTGTGGTTTAAGATAAGAACAATGAAGGAGTAACACCACACAAAATCAAAAGTTTTAGATTTTAGAAAACCAGACTTTTCAAAAATGGGATTAGACATAAATGAGTCTCTATGAGATTGGAACGGCTTACATGGAGTTTAGGAGAAATGGGACTATTTAAAAGACACATTATTGAAGCCAACAGAAAACTGCACTAGACTTGTCAGTAAAAGTAGGAAAAGGAAAAGACCACTGTGATACTCAGCAGAAGTGGCCAAAATTATAAAAAACAAAAAGTTAGCATTTAGTAATTATAAAACAACCCAGAGCAATGAAGATAGAGAAATCTGCAAGACTAGGCAGAATGAGGCCAAGCAAGTTATAAGAACTTCTAAAGCACAGGCAGAAGAAAAACTAGCTCAGTCTGTGAAAAAAGGGGATAAGACATTCCTCAGATATATAAATGAAAAAAGAAAATTAAAACAAGGAATAACTAAATTAAAAACAAAGGAAGAAAGGTATGTAGAAGAGAATAAAGGGCTAGATGACTGCCTTAATGAATACTTCTGTTCAGTTTTTACAGAAGAAAAAGAAGGAAAATGACCTCCATTAGGGAGGAAGACTAATGAAATGTTTGATGCATGTGTCTTTAAAGAGGAAGAGGTTCTACGTTTGCTATCTAAAGTGAAGACAAATAAATCACAGGGGCCTGATGGGATACACCCAAAATTATTAAAAGAGCTTAGTGGTGAGTTAGCAAAACTGTTAACAGATTTATTTAACCAATCACTGGAAACAGGAGTCGTCCCGGAAGATTGGAAATTAGCAAATGTCCTGCCCATTCACATGAAAGGTAGTAGGGAGGAATCAAGCAACTATAGGTCAGTAAGTCTGACATCAATAGTGGGGAATTTAATGGAAACCCTACTAAAGGATAGGATTGTGGAACATCTAAAATCCCATGGATTGCAAGATGAAAAACAACATGGGTTTACTTCAGGGAGATCATGTCAAACAAAACTTATTGATTTTTTTGACTGGGTGACTGAAATAATAGATGGCGGAGGGGCAGTAGACATCTTATATCTGGATTTTAGTAAGGCTTTTGACACTGTCCCACATAGAAAACTTGTCAATAAACTACAATCAATGAGCTTGGACTCCCATATTGTTCAGTGGATTAGACAGTGGCCGAATGACAGACAACAGAGGGTTGTAGTCAATGGAGTATATTCAGAGCAAGGTCTTGTTACCAGTGGGGTACCTCAGGGATCTTTACTGGGACCAATATTGTTTAATATCTTCATTAGTGATATCGCAAAAGGTCTCGATGGTAAGGTATGTCTTTTTGCTGATGACACAAAGATATTTAACAGGGTTGATGTTCCTGGAGGGATATGTCAAATGCAAAAGAATTTAGGAAAACTAGAAGAATGATCAGAACTCTGGCAACTGAAATTTAATGTGGATAAGTGCAAGATAATGCACCTGGAGCATAAAAACCCTCCACCAGAATATAGAATATTTGACACAGTCCTGACCTCAGTATCTGAGGAGAGCGATTTAGGAGTAATTATTTCAGAAGACTTAAAGGTAGGAAGACAATGTAATAGAGCAGCAGGAAATGCTAGCAGAATGCTTGGATGTATAGGGAGAGGTATAAGCAGTAGAAAGAGAAGTGCTCATGCCACTGTACAGAACACTGGAGACCTCACTTGGAATATTGCGCGCAGTACTGGAGGCCGTATCTCCAAAAGGATATAGATACTCTAAAGAGCGTTCAGAGAAGAGATAATAAACTAGCACATGGATTGCAGGATAAAACTTACCAGGAAAGGTTAAAGGACCTTAACATGGATAGCTTGGAAGAAAGAAGAGACAGAGGGGATATATACATAACAGGAATCAACACGGTAAGGCTAGGTTCAGACTACGGAATCTCCTGGCAGAATTTCTGCCCGGAGATTCCGAGTTCCGCCTGCGCCGACTGAATTAGTTGGTGCTAGGACCGCGCGGACACTGCAGTCTCCTATAGACTGCTATGTGTTCCGCTCGGATTTCCGCCTGAAGAAAGAACAACCCCTTTCTTCAGGCGGAAATTTTCTAGCTAGATTTTTCATCCGGATTTTCCGCTTCACAAATTCCGAAGTGTGAATTTGTGAATGGAAAACCATTCACTACACTATGCATTATAGTAAGCGGAATTTTTGCCAGAAATTTCAAAGCGAAAATTCCGGCGGAAATTCCGTAGTCTGAACCTAGCCTAAAGGAGGAGATGATATTTAAAAGAAGAAAAACTACAACATAGGACATAGTTTTAAATTAGAGGAGGAAAGGTTTAAAAATACTCCACGCAAACTGGTAGTTGACCTGCAACAGGAAGAACATCTTGTCTGCGCTGCGACAAGGAAGGCTGAGCCATGTGCCCTGCATGGCACACATGTTCAATCTGGTTGTCAAGCGGTTCCTGAAGTGTTCCCCCCCATCTGCAAGACATTCTAACAATGGGAAGGAAACTTTGCATGCATTTTAGCTACTCGTACACTGCAAAGCACACCCTCCTTGGGCTGCAGCGTCACACCTGCCGTTTGCTCAGGCCCTTTGAGGAAGCCACATTACGTCATACGTCATTCCACTGCTTCGTTTACTACAACAGGTGTTGGAAACGATGGCTGGTCAGGGCACTGGAGACGTGGCGCTTACATCTCACGGCCACATGAGCCCTGTGGGGGGCTGAACTGGTGGAGGAGGAGGAGGAGGAGGGGCATAGTGGAGCACAGTTTAGGTTTTGAGAGTTGGGTAGTTTTTCTAGTCATCTGACAGGAGAGGAGGAGCAGGAGCAGCCAGATGGTTATGAGGAAGGCAAAACAGAGGACCAAGACACACAGTGGCAATATTCAGTGGAGATGGAGGCAGGGAGTCCCTCTGAGTCACTTGCACAAATAGCAGGATGCATGCTCACTTGCTTGCGTAGTCACCGCCGAATTGTCACCATTCGTATGCGGGATGACTTCTGGCTCTCCACCTTATTGGACCCTCGCTTCTGGCACAAAATTGGGGCCTTTTTTGACCTACTGAGAGAGAGGAAAAACTGACCTACTACAGAGACATCCTACGTAGTCAGTTGGCCGATGCCTATCTGTGCCATCGTCCATCCTCTCACTGTCTTTGCATCACATCAATACTTGGTGGTGTAGCTGGCACATGATGTTTTTTGCCCACCTTTCCTTTTGTTTGATTTAAAAAAAAAATATTGGGTGCATATATTTTATTTTTAAGAGACCGTTTTCTTCTGCCTACCTGCCTCAGCTACTATTCTGATCCTGCCACCCGCCTGATGCCACACTGATGCCAAGTTCTCTTTTTTTCACCCACCCTCGTCATCGGATATTGTTATTGCCACCTACTGCCCCACTATGTCACCGGGTCACTTTCAGGACTCCTGATGCTGCTGATTCCACCTCCAGGCTGTCTCATACTGCCACCATATGTTCTCCTCATGCTGATGCCAGCTGCAGGCTGTCTCATTCTGCCACCATATGTTCTTCTCATGCTGCTGCCACCTCCAGACTGTCTCATTCTGAAACTATATGGTCTCCTCATGCTTCCACCACGTCCAAGCTTTATCATTCAGCCACTATATGGTCTCCACATGCTGCTGCCAACTCCAGGCTGTGTCATTCAGCCACTATATGGTCTCCTCATGCTTCTGCCAACTCCAGGCTGTGTCATTCAGCCACTATATGGTCTCCTCATGCTTCTGCCAACTCCAGGCTGTGTCATTCAGCCACTATATGGTCTCCTCATGCTGCCGCCAACTCCAGGCTGTGTCATTCAGCCACTATATGGTCTCCTCATGCTGCCGCCAACTCCAGGCTGTGTCATTCAGCCACTATATGGTCTCCTCATGCTTCTGCCAACTCCAAGCTGTGTCATTCAGCCACTATATGGTCTGCTTTTGCTGCCGCCACCTCCACGCTGTGTCATTCAGGCACTATATGGTCTCCTCATACTGATGCCACCTCCAGGCTCTGTCATTGTGCCGCTCTGTGACAGTGATTCTAATAGCGACGCCACTAATCTGCATGTCATGCTGAATAACAGTATTATTTCACTAACCCAGCACACACCCTATGCGTGTTACAGCAAGGCAAAGTGTTCTACACCCCTATTGAAGCTCTCTGTAGAAAAAAAATTCAGCGAATCGGCTGAATCGAATTTTTCAAAACTTCGCTCAACTCTAGTAATGAACAAACAGACAAATAAACAGAATTCACACATGCCAAAATAATGGTGTGGTGCAGAATCAGAAAGCAAAAGGTCAGTCAAGTCCCATTCCAAAGTAACAAATGCAGAATACACAGTAGCACAGCAGATGCAAATAAAGTAAAATGAAAGCAATGCAATGAAGCAAGCCTGTGACTTAAATAGCCAACCCCAGGAGAGTGTATCCAAGCCTTCTGATTGGCTTGGATGGTGTCACACCAATGAGTGATGCCACAGCTAAGCCCAAGAGCTTCTGACAGAACCAGAGACAGACACTGTTGCATTCACTTCAAGATTTTTTTTTTTTTTTTTTTTTTTTTGCAATTTCAGCACAAATTAAAGCTGTTTTTATTTATTTTTATAAGTTTGAAAGTTTGGGTGTCCATTCTTTATTACACCTGATCTTTATTATCCTTTGAGCAGATAATAATTCTTTATTTATATTGCACACACAGTATCTGCAGCACTGTATGCTCAAATGGGTCCCTGTCCCCATTGTGGCTTACAATCTTAACCAATCTTGAAGTGTAGGAGGAAAGCTGAGTACCCAGAGGAAACCCACCCAAATAGGAAGAGAACACACAAACTATTTGCAGATGTTGCTCTTGGTAGGATTTTATTCCAGGACCCCAGCGCTCCAAGGCAACAGTGCTAACCACTGAGCCACTGTGTTGCCCAGACTGATATTATTTGTGTTATTTGGAAACCTTTTGTGTAGAAGTCTGTACTGTGGTTAACTTTATCCATTATCAACTTTCCTAAGAGTTGAAATGATTTTGGACATTTCCTCCATTTTAGTGTCACCTAAATTTGTTGATGAATACAGGAATGTTGTTGTATAAATGAGCCGATATCTGAGCACTATGGCATTTGGTCTGAAATTATTCATTTTAAGAGACAAGATATCAAGAGACTCTACAACATTTCAGGTGAATCATTCCAGTTTTAACCACCGTACCCTTTAAGCATGACAAATTGATTTAAACTGAATGATAGTCCACCTTAAAGGACACACATTAGAAAACACATAATGTAATAATCATTGATGGATACAGTCAGGTGTTGAAAGAGACATCATTGTTTCTGGTATAGGTCAAAAGTGTTAGTAACCATCTTTTAAAGACTTAGCCTTTACAACTGATTACAACTTACTTTTACATAGTTTGGAATGTTAAAATAGCTGTCAAAGTATGAGCTTCTCTAAAACCTGAAAAATGACTTAGTAATCCAAATATAAAAAAAAAAAATGGTAAGTCACACAGTGCCATATTCGTCCAGTAAAGGAAATTGCAATTCATCTATAGTCTAATAAAACACAATAAAATGGTCCCCAACTTCTAGGCATCAATTCTAAGGCTGGGTTCACATGGGAAAAAAAAATTGAAAAACAGGTTTAGACATTCTGTACATTTGACAAACGGGCAGGCACTAGGACTGCTTGGAAATATGCTGTCTCTTAGACGGCAATGCATCTTCTTGCAGACTCCTCAGAAATAATAGACTTGACTATTCCTTCTGCAAACGCCCAAATCAGAATTTCTGGCACAATTCTGCCATGTGAACAGTGCAGCAGAATGATTGGGAATCTGCTGCTGTGGAATATCCATGCAGAATATTCATGCAGAATTCCGCACAGACATTTTGCTATGTGAACATAGCCGCAGGATCCACTTCTTCTAGCTTCACCTAATAAAATTTTGTCTTTAATAGCAAAACTTTCATGATGGGATAGGAAAGGGTAATACAGTAGAGACACTGCATCTTTAATGTAAAACTCTTTAAGTAACAGGAGTGAATAAAAGAATACAATCAAAACTTTTGCCACATAATGCTATGGCATATGAATAGAATATGCTATAACATTCAAATTGGTGAAGCTTGAAAACAAAGGAAAAGAACCATGTTGCATAGCTGCGCTCCCAGACACATGGGGGGACATTTATCAAAGCATTTAGTAGATTTTTTTTTTTTGCTTAAAATAGTGCGACTACGCTCTTTTTTCTGCGACTTTTTGCATGTTCAGTGTCCTAAGCAAAAAATAAAAATCTTGCTTACCAAAGCAAAAAGTGATTTTTGACTTGCAGTGGTCAGAGATTTATCAAGTGTGAAAGAAAGTTGTTTCGCAAAAAAGTTGTATCGCATGAAAAAAAAAAACGAATACATTTACTCCAGAAAAGGCCACTACCAAAGCAAAAAAAGAAAAATTGCTTAAGTGAAAGAAATTTATCAACAGTCTGAAAGCAGTTGATAAATAAGTAGCACATAAGCAAAAATATTAAGAAAAAAATAACTAAAAAAAGGAATACATAAGCAAACATTGATAAATGTCCGCCATGGTGCCTAAAACATAGCAGCATGGCTAGGCTTTAAAGGAGCCACATCTTTAGCCTAGCAATAATGCAACCTTAAAATAAGTGGCACTCATGAACAAAAAGTCCAATCTCTATTGCAATTTCATTAAAACAAGCCTGGGAGCAAAGAGGCAGAGAGGATCGGGCATGTTTTATAATATAAAAAAGATTGGACTTTTTATTCTCAGTTGAGAAACATAAATACTTTTTTCTTAAAAATGTATAAGTTAAACAGAAACATAAATAAGGTTTGAACGCACCCTTGGCAATATACTATTACATGTAATTGTAGGAAAACCCCTTCAAATACTATGCCACAACAGAAAGCCAAAACAAAGTAGAATTAAAGGGGTATTCTGTCCTTATACATCTTATCTCCTATCCAAAGGACTGGAGATAAGATGTATGATCGCAGGGGTCCAGATAAGATGTGGATCTTAGTGCAGCCCTCCGGCATTCTGTGCTGGGCACTGCCTCCGAGATGTGACATAATGGACACGCCCCTTTGTGATGTCATTATCACGTTTCTGAGGCAGCGCCCAGCACAGAATGCCGGGGGCTGCACCGAGATTGTGGGGGTCCCAGCGGCAGGACCCCTGCGATCATTCATCTTATCTCCCATCCATTGGATAGGAGATTAGATGCATAAGGTTTAATACCCCTTTAATAAGTAGGCAGAAGCAAATTCTAAAAAGTATAAAAAATAAACTGTCACTAGAGAAGGACCTCAAACATCTGGCAGAGCAACCAAGGTCTGAGTTTGGTAGCTAAAAATCTTTTGCTTTGGTTAAACACATGGGTGTAACAAAGAGGTTAATTTTTTTTTTAGATGTATAAGCTACATAGTGACTTTGGGTATGGTACATGTTGTACAGCATTAAATTGCAGTGTTGCATGCATGCAGCGCAGTTAATTAACCCCTTAATGACCAAGGACGTATATGTGCGTCCTTGGCCTGCTCCCGCGATATAACGCGGGGTCACGCGGTGACCCGCGTCATATAGGGTCGGTCCCGGCATGTATCTGAAGCTGGGACCCGGGGCTAATAGCGCACGGCAGCTATTAACCCTTTAGACGCGGCGTTCAAAGTTTCCCATAAAAAATACATGTAAATAAATATAAACATATGTGGTATCGCCGCATGACAAAATGTCCGAAATATAAAAATATAAAATTAATTAAACAGCACGGTCAATGGCGTATGCGCAATAAAATTCCAAAGTCCAAAATAACGTTTTTTTTTTGGTCACTTTTTATATCATGAAAAAATGAATAAAAAGCTATCAAAAAGTCAGATCAATACAAAAATGGTACCGCTAAAAACTTCAGATCTTGGTGCAAAAAATTAGCCCCCATATCGCCTCATATGCAGTAAAATAAAAAAAAGTTATAGGGGTCAGAAGATGACAATTTTCAACGTATACATTTTTTTGCATGTAGTTATGATTTTTTACAGAAGTACGACAAAATCAAACCTATATAAGTAGGGTATCATTTTAATTGTATCTACCTTCAGAATAAAGATAAGGTGTCATTTCTACTGAAAAATGTACTGCGTAGAAACAGAAGCCCCAAAAATTCCAAAATGGCAATTTTTCTATAATTTTTGGGTAAAACGACTGATGTCACTGCAAATTAGAATTGGTGGCGCAAAAAATTAAGCCATCATATTGATTTTTAGGTGCAAAAGTGAAAGGGTTATAATTTTAAAAGGTGAGGAGGAAAAAACGAAAGTGCAAAAATGGAAAAACCCATGGTCCTTAAGGGGTTAAAATGGTTGTGCATGTGTTGCAATGCGTAGGTTGCTGCCACCTCATTCTTGGTAGTGGAAGGAGCCTTCTCTAGCTCAACCTTTTAGAGGGTGGCAAACTAGTGTAGACTAGTCAGTTTCAGTCTCCCAGGCTGAGAGCAGCTCAATGCAGCATTTCTATGTGAAAGCATGTGTTAAGTTTGCTCTGTTTTTGCAGCGTTTTCACTAAAAACCAGCATCACCATGCAACCTTTATACTAGAGGGTCAGCACCATTAAGATTTGTACCCTAGGCTCACTTGGGGCACATCAGCTCCAGAAAAGTAGGGACTCTACTTCCTAATAAACACTTTCCTATTCCATTCTGAGGGATCAATAAAGGAGAGAAGATACAGACAAAGAGAAAAGAATCTTGTACACCCACCCTATATCGAGAACATTTTAGGTATAGAAACTTCATGATTAACAGGATAAAGATTTAACAAGTACCTGCACCCCTCAGTGTGCATTGCAGCTCAAATCAGTAAGTACTGTTATTTCTGATGTCTGCTGAAAATCAACCAGTGTGCATGCTGCAAGGGAAATTCAGTGTATTCCCGCTTTTGCTAAAAGGGCTAGAGTGGAATATATCTATAGTCCAGAAGAAGATTCACCACAAAACCACCACCTGTTCTTGCAAGTGACTTGCCAGCTCATCAAGGCAGGTAAAAATCCACACAATACATCTGGTAACAGCAAAAAGAACTGCAGGAGTCCAGTATTGGAAAAAAAAGGCTTCTAAATGTATTTGTAAAACAAAGTGTACATATGCAATGTTTATGCTTGAGAAAGGCACCTTGCCGAAACATTGCATATGTACACTTTGTGGTGGAAATACATTTTGAAGACTTTTTTCCAATATCGGTCCCCTGGAGTTTTGGTTTGCTGTGACCAGATACACTTTGTAAAGTGGAATATAGATATTTTCATGGACCCCTCAAACTACCTCACTTAAAGGTGATCCCTTGCTTCATTGTTTGAACTGTTGTGTTACAAGTAACACATTACATGATCAGATACCACACATGTTGTATCCCAGGAAAATAGTTTCATCCATTTCCCCCATCATGCTCCAGCATGGGATAACTAAGTAAAAGCCCTCATGCTAACCTGTTACCATTACAAGCTAAGAAACTAATGCACTAAACTCTCTCACAAACTCTGTTCCCTGCTACACTCCCTCTGAGCTGATGTATTTGCAAGTAGAGTAGGTAGAGGAGCTTCAGCATAACTATTAGGCTATGTTTCCCCTTGGTTTTTTTTAGGGTTGTTTTTTGTTTTGTTTTTTAAAGCCCCCAAAAAAGCCACAAATGTGAATAAAAACAAGACGGCCAGATGTTAGCTGCAAGTCAATAATCGTTTATGAAATGCCATACCCGCTTGGTGTTTTTGTCTTTGGTGTTATTACACTCCTCTTTGGTGTTTTTCAACAAATGGCCAAATGCAAGATGCAATAGTAAATATCATGGAAGGGGAGGACACAGGGAAAGGAAAAGCTGCCAAATGAGAAACACAAAGAAAAAGTGCCAGAAAAAAACACCAGGAAAAAAAAAACGCATTTTCCTGTGTTTGTTCCATACAAAAAAAAACACTGCCAAAAAAGTATGTGGACCTAGCCTTAGTATAGTGCAAACAAGGTTAAAATTAAATTCATAGATTGCACTTCAATGTGTTATAAAGTAGAGAACTTACAATAATCTGAATACATTTTAGTCTTACAATAGAATAAAAGAAATGCTTGAAAAATAGAAGCTGTTCGTTTTTTTCTTCTTTAAGAAATCTGAAGTTTCCAGATGACGACAATTTGTAGTCTAAGAGCACCGAACATATCAACTGTTTAAAATAGATTGAGAATGACATGAATTCTTTATCATTTCAAAGAGGTGAGGCCAGCGTTTTATAATGACCCTATTCCCAGCTCCCTCTGCTTTCATTATAGTGAGCTTCAGCTGAAGGCTCCTATTCATTTCAATGAATATGAAATAGTTTTACTCCTGCAAGCTGCTATCCCAGAACATGCAAAATGCTTTACAAAAAATGCACAGAACTCTGCGCTTTCCTGCTGTCCCGGATAATGAAATGTTCCAGTTAGTCTCACTTTACAGATGCCATAAATGTAAGTTGTCAGAGGGGTGGAGGATACGTATCACTTTGTAGCCATCAAGGTAGTGGACACAAGGTGAAACATCCAACAGGTCATGGCTATTATACTACACTATTAGAAGATAACTTGTCAGCCAAGTCTACTTACACATAACAAGATGATGAGATCTAATTTTCTTCAGACAGTTTATTAAATATTTTGGAACAAAGAAAGAGGTATTTCTGTAGGCTGTAACTGTAGGATGTAACTGTTATAATATTAAAGGGGTACTCCACTGGCCAGCGATTGAAACATTTGGTTCCAAACACTGAGTGCATGCTGCGGTGGTCAACACGCCCCCTTATGACATCCCATCACGACCCTCAATGCAAGTCTGTGGGAGGGGGCATGGCGGCCACCACGCCCTCTACCATAGACTTGCATTGAGGGGGCATGGCCAACCCCCGCAGCGCGCACACAGCGTTCAGAACTAAATGTTCCGAAGGCTGGCCGGTGGAGTACCCCTTTAAAAATGACACTATATAGGAAGAAATTAGTTAGTAATTATACAGTAGGCTCAAAGATATATCACATTTATTTTCCAAGGGACTAGTTGCCCATAGGAACCAATCAGATTGCTTCTTCTATTTTTCAGAGGCCTTTTAGGAATAAAAGAAGAATCATGATTGGTTGCAGTGGACAACTGGTTGCACAAATTTTGATGAATCTTTTCACTTTGCTCTCGACTCACAGCAATCTTCTTCCAGATTCTCTGGACAGCCCCATAGATTAATAATGGGGCCATCCAGAGAAGCTAGACCGAGATCATTGTGAGCCAGAAAGTGTTCTACAGTGTGCTTTTCCCTGCTTGTTTATTTCAAATAATATGTAAAACTGACTAGGGTCATATATATCTGCTCTACCACTGGAAGTGGACCTTCTCATGAAAGTGGAAACTGAAAGTGGAAACTTCTATATTCTAGTTACCAGAAAGTCTTCGAGTATTTCAAGGAAAATGTTGTCTTAAAATGGTGGCAACACATGCTGTGACTTAAAACTCTACATTCTCTCAATAATCTCTCTCGTTATTAATTTTTTATCCTGATCTCATGCATTAGATTGGTGCTTAAAGGGGGTTATCCACCATAAGGTGATTTTAGTACATACCTGCCAGACAGTAATAGACATGCTTAGGAAGGATCTGTAATTGTCTTGGGGCTAAATGGCTGTGTTGTGAGATTACCATTAGAGATGAGCGAATCAAAGCTGTCGAACCCAAATTTGTTATGAATTTCATGAAATATTTGATTCACAACGAATGCGAATGTCGCTGCAATTCTATTGCGCAAATTGTTTCATTAAACTCAATTTACGCCAGGCTCCAGGGCATCTAAAATGGCAGATCCACATGTCAGTACATGGGGCAAGGAACGCTGGAAAGGCGGGAAGGCAAGGGGGGAAGGGAAGTAGGCGGGATCACCCTGAATCACATGCAGGATGCAGCTTATCAGCAGCCAGTCACCCCTGTGATGTCACAGCCCTATATATTCGGCAGCCATTTTGCGGCTCATATCATTCATTACACTGCATTCAGATAGGATGGATATTGCTTTGTGTGTTACACAGAAAAGCTAATTCCAGCAGAATTTCACATCCTAGTCACATCAGCATTCTGGTGGACAGAGAGCAGTGTTTTTTTCACTGAAAAGGATTTTTACTGCAGCCATTAACCTCCCAGTCACTTTCTTCAGCATTGTATTACAAAGAGGGGCAGATAGCTGCGTGTTGCCTCATACATTTCAACAAGCTGCCTCAACTTCATAAACCTTAGATGAGGAGGCAGGAATAATTTTTCAGCGCAATTCTGTGTTTTTGTTTCACAACAACTCCTCTGCTGGTTATACTAGTCTGTAGATGGTATAATACCCAGCAGTTCATTCCTAATAGTCTTTGACAGAGGGAAACTTTGTGTTTGGTACACAGTTTTTGTACTGCTAGTGTTGTGTAAAAATACTTTTTTTTAAGCTTACTGTACCTCATTTTTTTGCCCTCATAAGTGCATACCACATACCTACATCTAAGTGGTGTATTGTTTTGCGCCTGTTAATCTGTCAAGGGCCTACATACTGTGAAAGGATAGCCAAAAGTAAACACCGGCTGGTGTTTTACTCAATAATTTTTTAAGCAAACAGTGGCGCATTTTTCTGCCCTCATAAGTGCATACCACATACCTACATCTAAGTAGTATACTGTTTTGTCTCTGTTAATCTGTCAAGCGCCTAGATACTGTGAAAGTCGAGGCAAAAGTACTCACTGGCTGGTGTTGCACTCAGATACTTTTAAAAGTGTACTGTAGCACATTTTTCTGCCATCATAAGTGCATACCACATACATACATCTAAGTAGTGTACTATTTTGTACCTGTTAATCTTTCAAGGGCCTACATACTGTGAAAGGACAGGCAAAAGTAATCACCGGCTGGTGTTTTACTCCAATAAATTTATTAAGCGTACTGTAGCACATTTTTCTGCCATCACAAGTGCATACCACATACCTACAACTAAGTAGTGTACTATTTTAAATATGTTAATCTGTCAAGGGCCTACATACTGTGATGGTCCAGTCAAAAGTACTCACCGCCTGGTGTTGTACTCATATACTTTTTTAAGTGTACTGTAGTGAATTTTTCTGCCCTCATAAGAGCATACCACATACGTATATTTAAGTAGTGTACTATTTTGTACCTGTTAATCTGTTAAAGGCCTAGATACTGTGAAAGACCAGCCAAAAGTACACACACCTGCTGTTGTCCTAGACAAATACTGTTTTAAGCGTAGTGAAGCGTATTGTGCTACCTTCATATACGCACTAAGTATGTCATGCAGAGAAGTGCCAGGGCGTGCACAAAGGAGTGGCAGAGGCCTAAATTCATCAGGCAGAGGTCACAGCAGACTAGGGGCAAGTAGCAGCAGGAGTAGCAGCGAGAGGCCTGATCTCCCGATATCAGCTAATGGTCGTTTCTCGACCAGCAACCCATCTGCCGTCATCGATTGGTTAACACAGTCATCCACTTCATCCTAAGTGACATCTGATACCCTCAGTCGACAGTTTGTGGGTTCCTCATACACAACCCTCAATTGGCATGGCCCGGGAGCAGTCCCTGTCCTCCCATTGCCTCTGTCCTATGCTGTTCCCTCCCCTACAGAAGTATCTTATGCTGTGGGTTCAGCTCCACTATTCACTGAGGATGATCTAATAGAGGACAGTCAGCAGCTACTGCCCAGCCAACAAGTGGAGGATACATCTGGCGCTTCCTCTGCTAAGGGGGCAAGTAGTGATGAGGAGAGTGACGTGGGAGGCATTGTTGCCAGGGTTCAGGGTCCTGAAGCAGAGACTGTTGAGGAACCTGAGGAGGACATCAGTGACGTGCAGATAATTGTTGATGATGATGAAGCCGATTGCAATTGGGCGCCGGGTGCAGAAGGGGCTTCATCATCATCAGGAGAAGAGAGTTGCAGGTTGCCCGTGAGGCAGCAGCTGAGCCAGCAAGGTGGTAGCATGGTTGCCAGTCAGCATGTTGGCAGAAGTGAAAAGTGTGGAGCCAAACATGCCCGAAGGAGACCACTTGCTTCATGGCAGCCTACCTTCCCAGGAGGTAGTGGGAAAGGGGTTCCTGGAGACCTCGGCAGTAGCAGTAAAGTAGTGCGGACTGTTGGTTAGAAAATCAGTTACTCGGCGGTGTGGCAGTTTTTCATCAAGCATCCGGTGGAGGTTCACATAGCCACTAGTGTTGAGCGGCATAGGCCATATTCGAATTCGCGAATATTCGCGAATATATGGACGAATATTCGTCATATATTCGCATATTCGTTATATTCTCGTTTTATTTTCGCATACGCGAAAATTCGCGTATGCGAAAATTTACATATGGGAAAATTAGTAGATACAAAATTAGCACACGCGAACATTCGCATATGCGAAAATTAGCAAATGCTAATTTTCGCATATACGAATTTTCGCACGCCAGTCTCACACAGTAGTATTACAGCCTTCTTTACATCACACAAGCTGGAAGCAGAGAGGGATGATCACTGTGATGTGTACTGTGAAGAGAAAAAAAAAACGAATATACGTAATTACGAATATATAGCGCTATATTCGCGAAATTCGCGAATTCGCAAATATGCGATATTCGCGAATAATCGAATATTCGCGAGCAACACTAATAGCCACATGCAAGATATGTTGGTAGAAGGTGAAGCGTGGCCAGGGTCCCAATGTTGGCACCACAGCCCTGCGTCAACATATGCTTCGCCACCATAAAGTGGCCTGGGAGAACCGTGGCTCTGATGCAGTGGTCCAGCCTGCTGCATCATCCAGTGGCCCGCTGCTCCCTCTTTCAGCCATCCAAGGCTCCACCACCTCAGCCACAGGGAGCTGTGTGTCATACTCTCCTCCTGTCACTCCAGATGTTCCTGCTGCTCCTCCTACTTTTAGTCAGCCATTCCGCCAACAATCCATTGGCGAAGCCATGTCCAAGAGACAACAGTATGCGCCCACTCATCCAATGGCGCAGAAGCTGAATGTGCTCTTGTCCAAGTTGCTGGTGCTGAAGTCCCTGCCTTTTCAAGTGGTGGACTCGGCACCTTTCAGAGAACTGATGGCTTTTTGCCGAGCCGAGGTGGAGAGTGCCAAGCCGTCATTTAATTGCAAAGAAGGCAGTAGGAGCCCTGCACAATTTTGTGGAAGAGAAGATGGCCCAGTCCTCGAGTCTGCATGGCATTGACAACATCTGGAGCTGTAACTATGGTCAGGGACAATACAAGTCCTTTACGGCTCACTGAGTGAATGTGGTTCCTGCACAGCCACATAACCAATTTGGACAGGTCATGCCTCTTCCTCCTCCACGCTCTCAGGCCGTTGGTCCTGTGACAGTGTGCGACTCCGCCTCCTCATCCTCCACCAGGTCCTCAGCCTCCACTGCCCAGACATGTCTCAGTGGCCCTTCAGCATACCATGTGCGCAGGGCACGGTGGTGTCATGCTGTTCTTCACATGGTTTTCCTTGGCGAACGGAGTCACACAGGGGAGGAACTGCTAAAAGTCATTTGTAAGGAAATCAGAGCATGGCTTACTCCACGAAAACTGGAAATGGGAACAATGGTGACTGACAAAGGGAAGATCATCTTGTCTGCGCTGCGACTGGGAAGGCTAAGTCATGCGCCCTGCATGGCATACGTGTTCAATCTGGTTGTGAAGCAGTTCCTGAAGTGTTCCTTCCCATTTGCAAGACATCCTAACATTGGGAAGGAAACTTTGCATTAACTTTAGCCACTCGTACACTGCAAAGCACACCCTCCTTAAGCTGCAGCGTCAGAATGGTATCCCCCAAACATAGTCTGATTTGTGACATTGCCACACGTTGGAATTCCACCCTCCATATGTTGGACCGACTGTACGAACAGAGAAAAGCCATCACCGATTTCTTGATGATCCAAGCGGATAGGGGTACTCCCCTGTGTAACTTCAATGTGAACCAGTGGCAGCTCATACGTGACACCTGCCGTTTCTTCAGGCCCTTGGAGGAAGCCACATTATAAGTAAGTTGCCAGGATTACGGGATGAACAATATCATTCCACTGCTTAATTTCTTACAACATGTGTTGGAAACGATGGCTGGTCAGGGCACTGGAGACGTGGCACCTACATATCATGGCCAGATGAGCCCTGTGGGGGCTGAACTGGAGGAGGAGAAGGAGGGGGAGAGGCACAGTGGTGGAGCTTTTGACAAATGGGCAGTTTTTCTAGTAATCTGACAGGAGAGGAGGAGCAGGAGCAGCCAGAGGAGCTAGAAGGTTATGAGTAGTGTTGCTCACGAATATTCGCAATTCGAATATTATTCGCGAATATCACATATTCGCGAATTTCGCGAATATAGCGCTATATATTCGTAATTACGAATATTCGTTTTTTTTTTTTCTCTTCACAGTACACATCACAGTGATCATCCCTCTCTGCTTCCAGCTTGTGTGGTGTAAAGAAGGCTCTAATACTACTGTGAGAGACTGGTGTGCGAAAATTTGCATATGCGAAAATTAGCATATGCTAATTTTCGCATATGCGAATTGTCGCGAATACTAATTTTGTATGGGCTAATATTCACATATGCTAATTTTCGCATATGCGAATTGTCGCGAATACTAATTTTGTATGGGCTAATATTCACATATGTTAATTTTCGCATATGCGAGAAAAACGAAAATATGCGAATATTCGCGAATATATGACGAATATTCATCCATATATTCGCGAATATTCGCGAATTCGAATATGGCCTATGCCGCTCAACACTAGTTATGAGGAAGGCGAGACAGAGGCCCAGACACACCGTGGCAATATGCAGTGGAGATGGAGGCAGGGAGTCCCTCCGAGTCACTTGCACAAATGGCATGATGCATGCTCACTTGCATGTGTAGTGACAGACGAATTGTAACCATTCGGAAGCAGGATGACTTCTGGATCTCCATCTTATTGGACCCTCGCTACCACCACAAAATGGGGGGCCTTTTTTACACCCACTGAGAGGGAGGACAAAGGGACCTACTACAGAGGCATTCTATGTAGTCAGTTGGCCGATGCCGATGTAGTCCATTCTCTCGCAAGTCTGAATCGGGGGGCCCCTGCGCTCACCTTCCACTGCCATGGCTGCTGGGGTGATGTGGGGTGGCAGGAGCAGTGTCAGCTCCATCAGCAGAAGCCTGAATCTACAGTCGCTGATGAGTAGCTTTTTTCATCCGCATAGTGAAGCAACTCATCAGCAGCAGGTAGACCTGGAGCAGGACCTGAACCAGCAGGTGGTGGCATACCTTGACATGCCCATGCCAACACACCTTGAAGATCCGCTGGACTTCTGGGCAGCCAAACTTGATTTGTGGCCGCAACTAGCAGAGTTTGCCCTGGAAAAGCTGTCCTGCCCGGCCAGTAGTGTGCCATCAGAGCGGGTATTTAGTGCGGTGGGGGCCATAGTACCCCAAGGAGAACTCGTCTGTCCACGAAAATTGTGGAGAGACTGACCTTTGACAAGATGAATCAGGCATGGATCAGATGCCTGGTGATTAGATTGACCATGGTGCCACACCAACACTTCACAAATATGGATAGTGCCAAACAGATTTAAGGCGCTACTCCTAGTTACAAACATTCCTCCGCATCAGACCTTTTTTTACCCACATTTGTTACTGGGTATTGTTATTGCCATCCACCTCACCACTCTGTCACCGGGTCACTTTCAGGACTCCTGATGCTGCTGCTGTCACCTCCAGGCTGTCTCATTCAGCCCCTATATGGTCTCTTCTCATGCTTCAGCCAACCCCAGGCTGTGTCATTCAGCCACTATATGGTCTCCGCATGCTTTAGCCACCTACAGGCTGTGCCAGTCATCGAATATATGGTTTACTGATGCTGCCAGCTCCAGTCTGTGTCATTCAGCAACTACATGGTTTAGTGATGCTGCTGGGCCTAGGACATTACCTATATATGTTTATGGTACCATACAACTTCAATGGAAATTTCAAAATGCATCTTTTATTCTTGTTAGGCCCTATTGTCTCCTCATCTGCCGCCAACTCCTGGCTGTGCCATTCAGACAGTATATGGTCTCTTCATGCTGCCACAAACTCCATGCTGTGCTATTCAGCCACTATATGATCTCCTCATGCTTCAGCCACCTCCAGGCTGTACCATTCAGACACTATATGGTCTCCCCATGCTGCCAGAAACTATAGGCAGTCATTCAGCCACTATATGGTCTCCTCATACTGATGCCACCTACAGGCTGTCTCATTCAGCCACTATATGGTCTCTTCTCATGCTTCAGCCAACTCCAGGCTGTGCCATTCAGCCACTACAGTGGGGATCAAAAGTGTGGGCACCCTAGGTAAAAATTTGTATTAATGTGCATAAAGAAGCTAAGGAAAGGTGAAAAAATCTCCAAAAGGCATCAAATTACAGATTAGAAATTCTTCTAATATGTCAACAAAAGTTATATTTTATTTCCATCATTTACACTTTCAAAATAAGAGACAAAGAAACAAATGGCGTCTGCAAAAGTTTGGGCTTCCTGCAGAATTTATAGCATGCACTGCCCCCTTAGCAAAGCTGAGACCTCCCAGTGTCATGGATTGTTCTCAATCATCATCTGGGAAAACCAGGTGATGTCAATCTCAAAGGTTTTAAATGCCCAGACTCATCAGACCTTTCCCCAACAATCAGCACCATGGGTTCTTCTAAGCAGTTGTCTAGAAATCTGAAAATAGTTGACGCTCACAAAGCTGGAGAAGGCTATAAGAAGATAGCAACACCTTTTCAGATGTCAATATCCTCTGTTCGGAATGTAATTAAGAAATGGCAGTCATCCATCAGGAACAGTGGAAGTTAAAGCAAGATCTGGAAGACCAAGAAAAATATCAGACATAACAGCTCGCAGGATTGTGAGAAAAACAATTCAAAACCCACGTTTGACAGCACAATCCCTCCAGAAAGATCTGGTAGACACTGGAGTTGTGGTACACTATTCCACTATAAAGAGATACTTGTACAAATATGGTCTTCATGGAAGAGTCATCAGAAGAAAACCTCTTCTATGTCCTCCCCACAAAAATCTGCGTTTGCAAATGAACATATAGACAAGCCTGATGCAAGTTCTGTAGACCGATGAGGTTAAAATTTAACTTTTTGGCCGGAATGAGCAAAGGTATGTTTGGAGAAGAAGGGGAACAGAATTTAATGAAAAGAACGTCTGTCCAACTATTAAGCATGGGGGTGGATCAATCATGCTTTGGGGTTGCATTGCAGCCAATGGCACAGGGAACATCTCCCGAGTAGAAGGAAAAATGGATTACATAAAATTTCAGCAAATTTTGGATGCTAACTTGATGCCATCTGTGAAAAAGCTGTAGTTAAAGAGAGGATGGCTTCTTCAAATGGATAATGATTCTAAACACACCTCGAAATCCACGGGGGATTTCATCAAGAGGTGTAAACTGAAGGTTTTGCCATGGCCTTCACAATCTCCTGACCTCAACATAATTGAAAATCTATGGATAGACCTTAAAAGAGCAGTGCGTGACAGACAGCCCAGAAATCTCAAAGAGCTGGAAGACTTTGGTAAGGAAGAATGGGCAAAGATACTTCAAACAGGAATTGAAAGACTCTTGGCTGGCTACAAAAAGTGTTTACAAGCTGTGATACTTGCCAAAGGGGGCAGTACAAGATATTAACTTTGCAGGGTGCCCAAACTTTTGCAGACGCCATTTTTTTGTTTTCTGTTATTTAGAAAGTGTAAATGATGGAAATAAAATCTAACTTTTGTTGACATATTATAAGAATGTCTAATCTATAATTTGATGCCTTTTGGAGATTTTTCCATCTTTCCTTGGTTTCTTTATGCAGATTAATACAACTTTTTACCTGGGGTGCCCAAACTTTTGATTCCTACTGTATATGTTCTCCTCATACTGATGCCACCTCCAGGCTCTGTCATTGTGCTGCCATGTGACATGTGACTCCTTGTTAGATTTGGTCCTTTGTACTCACACGCCGGGGCCCGGGAGACTAAAACTTGGGAGTTAAAATTTCTATTTTAAAATCCTCAATTTCAAGTTAAAAATCTTACATTTTTATTTAAAAATCTTAAATTTCAATGCTCTCATGCTTCTTCCAATTCCAGGCTGTGCCATTCAGACACTATCTGGTCTCCTCATGCTTCAGCCAACTCCAGACTGTATCATTAAGCCAATATATTGTTTACTGGTGCTGCTGGGCCTGGGCCTAAAAGATTTTTATGGTATAAAAATAGCTACTTCAAAAGCACTAGCTATTTCAAAATTCATCTTTTAATCTTAGGGATTGTGAAGCCCTAGTGTCTACTCATGCTGCTTCCAGCTTCAGCCTGTGTCATTCAGCAACTATATGGTCTCCTCATGCTTCAGCCAACTCCAGGCTGTGCCATTCAGACATTATATGGTGTCTTTTCATGCTTCAGCCACCTCCAGGCTGTGCCATTCAGACACTATATGGTCTCCTCATGCTTCAGCCACCTCTAGGCTGTGTCATTCAACCACTATATGGTCTCCATATATTGACTGTGTATTGTAGGAAACATGTGGGTATCCTAGAGTAACTCTCGCAGCATTATGGCCCTATTGACACCAGTAATAAAAAGGAATATTGCCAACGACTAGAAGAAACAGGGAACCGTGGATACTGACCACCAGCTGTTGGAATTGAGTGACTATCCCAGGTGGAAGATTTACCATTTTGAAGTTCCTTAGCTCCTGTAGGCTTTCAGTTGTTCTTTTTAGTTGTGGTTCTTCAGTTGAAGAATTAAGTTGTATCATGTTTTCCTGTTCCTCCGATGTCACTGAAACACACAATACTAATATTGTCATCTAATGAAGGATCCTTTTCTTCAGAGAACGTATGTATCTTATTATTATTTTTAATGTCAGGTGGTATTCTGACATTTTCTGAATATAAAGGAATTTTGGAATCTGGGACACAGGTAAAAATAAGTTTTTTAAGCATACTGTAGCATATTTTTCTGCCCTCATTGTTGCATACCACATACCTACATCTATGTAGTGTACTATTTTGTACCAGTTAATCTGTCATGGGTCTATATTCTGTGAAAGGACATCCAATAGTACACACCTGCTGCTGTTCTAGACAAATACTGTTTTGAGCATAGTGAAGCATATTGTACTCCCCTCATATACGCAATAAATATGCCATGCAGAGTAGTGAGATTTCAATGTCAAAATCCCTAATTTTAATTTCAAAATCTTAAATTTAAATTATTTTTTTTTTACATTTCGATGGTCTCCTCATGCTTCTGCCAACTTCAGGCTGTGCAATTTAGACACTATATGGTCTCCTGATGCTTCAGCCAACTCCAGGCTTTGTCATTCGGCCATTATATGGTTTACTGATGCTGCTAGGCCTGGGTCTGGGCCTAAAAATCTTTCATGGTAGCACTAGCTACCCTAAATCTTCAATTTAAATGTCAAAATTCATCTTTTAATCTTAGGTATTGTGAAGCCCTAGTGTCTCCTCATGCTGCTGCCAACTACAGACTGTGCCATTAAGACACTATATGGTCTCCTGATGCTTCAGCCAACTCCAGGCTGTGTCATTCAGCCAAAATATGGTTTACTGATGCTGCTGGGCCTAGGTCTGGGCCTAACATTTTTTTATGGTAGCACTAGCTACCCTAAATCTTCAATTTAAATTTCAAAATTCATCTTTCAATGTTAGGTATTGTGAAGCCCTAGTGTCTCCTCATGCTGCTGCCAACTACAGGCTGTGCCATTCAGACACTATATGGTCTCCTCACGCTGCCTACACCTCCACTCAGTGTCATTTAGCCACTGTTTGGTCTCCTCATGCTGCGAACACCTCCATGCTGTGTTATTCAGCCACTATATGGTCTCCTCATGCTTCAGCCATATCCAAGTTCTGTCATTCAGCCACTATACGGTCTCCTTATGCTGCCAACACTCCCACGCTGTGTCATTTAGCCACTGTATGGTCTCGTCATGCTGCCTGTAAACCATATATTGGCTGAATAACACAGTCTGGAGTTGGCTGAAGCATCAGGAGAACATATAGTGTCTAAATTGCACAGCTTTGAGTTGGTTAGAAGAGCAGAGAGAGTGAGGAGATCTATGTGTTATCCCTCACACTGGGCCATCCGGAGCCTCCTGTAGCCCCTTTTGCCCTTATCCTGTCAGGAACAGTTTTTCTAGGTGCTTTTCCAGGGTAATAAGTTTTTTTTCATTAAATTTTTAGCACCAGTGGAGCTGGAGGGGGTTCAAAGATGGGCAACCAGGGTAATACGGTGAATGGAAGTACTACAGTACCCAGAAAGATTATCAGAATTGGGGTTTAGTTTAGAAAAAAGAAGGCTTAGGGGGTGACCTAATAACTATGTTTAACCCCTTAACAACCACGGACGTAAACATACGTCCTGGTTTGGCGGGACTTCCCGCACCAGGACGTACATTTACATCCTGTGTATGACCACGAGCATCGGAACGGTGCTCGCATCATACACGGCAGGTTACCAGCCGGGGACCCGCACGTAATGGCCATCAATACAGATCATTGCATCTGCGGCATTGCGGTACTTTGAATGGATGATCGGATCGCCCGCAGCGCTGCCGCGGCGATCTGATCATCCAGCATGGTGGCCGGAGGTCCCCACCCCTGTCTCCGGCTGTCTCCTGGGGTCCCCTTCTGCTCTGGTCTAAGATCGAGCCGACCAGAGCAGAAGATCACCGATAATACTGAGCAGTGCTGTGTCCTGTACATAGCACTGCACAGTATTAGCAATGAAAGGATTGCTATAGATAGTCCCCTATGGGGACATAAAAAGTGTAAAAGAAAAGTTGAAAAATGTAAAAATAAAAAAATTTGAAAAATCCCCTCCCCCAATAAAAACGAAAATTGTCAATTTTTCCCATTTTACCCCCAAAAAGCGTAAACATTTTTTTTTTTAAAGGAGGAAAAAAACAAAAACGCAAAAATAAAATTGGCCTGGTCCTTAAGGTGAATATGGGCTTGGTCCTTAAGGGGGTTAAATATATTAGGGTACCATACAGAGATCTCTCCCATGATCTATTTATACCCAGGACTGTATTCATAACAAGGGGGAATCCTCTACGTCTTGAGGAAAGAAGGTTTCTATACCAGCACAGATGGGGCTTTCTTTACTGTAAGAGCAGTCAGACTATGGAACTCTCTGCCAGAGGAGGTGGTCATGGTGAACTCTGTAAAAGTGTTCAAAAGGTGTCTGGATGCATTTTTTGGAGAGTAATAACATCGCTGGTCATGTATACTAGATTTATAGGGACCGAATGTTGATCCAAGGCTGTATTCTGACTGCCATATTTGGAGTTAGGAAGGAATTTTTACCTCTAGTATGAGTTTCTTTTTGCCTTCCTCTGGATCAACTCAGTAGGGACTCATTAGGGATATAGGTTGAACTTGGTGGACTCTGGTCTATTTTCAACCTTATGAACTATGTTACTTTTTTGGGGGATTTGCGGTCCGTGCCACCAGCAGGTCCGCGCTGTGTGGACGGTCCGTACCCCTGTGTGCGCCTGCCCTGATCGCTGAAAGCAATATATCACTGATCAGCATTTTTTGGAGGGTTCAGGCAGGTGCTTTTTTTCTCCCCTTTTTTTGTGTCTGCTGCGCCCCCTACCACCACTGAGCCTTAATCAGTGGCGCACACAACTGATTAGGTATACACTCTTGGGTGCAGGGATTTTTGCAATAGAAGCACGCCCTTCATTTTTTTCTTTTACCTTAGTTTTTTTTTTGTTAGGGGGTGGGAGGGGGGGTTAGGTATAAAGTAGAAGCCACACACACATACACACAAAGTTTCAAACACACACCCATAAGTATTAGGAAATGGCTCGCAGGGCTTTTTCAGGGGAGGAGGCATATGCCTTACTTGCCTCCGACACTGAAAGAGCCAGTGAGGGCGAGGAAAACCCCACTTTCCTGTTGTCTTTCTCGCTCTCCTCATCATCAAGTTCTGATGATGAGCCCACAAGGCAACAGAGATGCCGCCGTGCGAGGCCAGAAACTGACCCTGACCCTGTGCCCCATACTAGTACTAGCGACCCTGCCACCAGTACTAGTATGCCGGCCCACCAGGCAAGTGCATCGGTACCCTCTACCAGTGAACCTGTCTGAATTGCCCCAGAGAACTTTGAGCCCGTGATTCCTGGGTTTGTTGGAAACCCAAGAATCAAGATTGACATTGCTGGCTTTACTGAAATTTACATTTTTAGTTTAGTGAAGACTTTGTCAATCTAATGGTGGAGCAGACGAACCTGTACACCCAACTGTTTGTCGCTTCAAACCCAGGCTCTGTTTTGGCTAGGCCCAATGGATGGCACACCATTAATGCAGCTCAAATGAGGACATTTTGGGGCCTCGTGCTGCATATGGGCCTAGTCAAAAAACCCAGTGTCAGGCAATGCTGGAGTGGGGACATCCTCCACCAGACCCCACTCTACAGTATGGCCATGACACGGAGACGTTTTGGGGCCATATGGAAATGCCTGCATTACAATGATAATGCAGCATGTGTCCCCCCCAAGATGATCCTGCCTATGATCGCCTGTACAAAATCAGGCCGGTCATAAATCACTCTGGGGCCAAATTTTTGGAGGCCTACATCCCCCAAAGGGAGGTCTCTATTGATGAGTCACTCATTAGTTTTAAGGGGGAGACTCCCGCCAATATATCCTATCTAAGCGGATGAGCTATGGCGTGTAAATGTATAAACTCTGTGAGAGTACCTCAGGGTACACTTAAAGGTTTATTCCTGTATTGAACCCCCAGAATGTCAGCGGGAAGATTGTGTGGGACCTTTTGCACCCACTACTAGATAAGGGTCACCACATTTACAAGGATAAGTATTACACTAGTATCATTCTGTTCAAATCCCTCACCACCAGATACATGTCTTCTTGTGGGACCATGCAGAAAAATCAGGGAGGCCTCTTGAGCTATCCCCTCCAGGTGCCAATCCCCAGGGGTGAGACCAGTGCCTTTACCAGTGAAAACCTGTTGCTGGTCAGGTATACTCTACCTATACATTTGTACTATATCGGAGGACTGGCAACACTGGGTGATTTCTACAGTTCCAGGAGGTGCTCATAAAGTCCTTGATCTTTGGTGATCAGGGGGGAGTGGCCTCGAGCATTTCCGGAATGGTAGGCACCCTGATTGTCCAAGGCCAACCCTTTCCAGGTGAGGTCCCACACACTGGAAAGAAGGGACGGTCCCAGAATTTTTTTTAAAAAGAGTGTGTTGCAGGAGGGGGATACGGAAGAACACCACCACTCACAGTGCAACACATGCCCTGATCATCTGGGCCTCTGCATTAACAATTGCTTCAGGGAGTATCACACTTCCCTGGAGTAGTACATTTTTAAATCCTCTTTTCCCATTTTAATTCCCCTTGATTTGACCCCAATGTACCTGTCCACAGTATATTTTAAACCCCAAAACCCCCATAAACCCCTTAACATAAAACCCCTGATAAGACCTCTGGTTGTATTGGGTCATGTGTCACAGAGTCACTTGCAAAAACTTTGGTTTTCAAGTTGCAGCAAATGCGCAGTGCTCTTTTCCCACCTGAGTGGTGTCCGCATTTGAGGTAACAGGTTAGGGACGGCAACACACATCACATTCCCAGAATGATGATTCAGAGCACAGGGTTTGGGGCGGGCATAATTTTTACTTTTGGCTATGCTCTAAGTCATCATTCTGGGTATCTACTGTAATTGACATATAAGTAGGAAAACTGCAATTTAAATTTTTGCACAAACTACATTGTCCTTACTCGTGAGAAATTGGGGCTTTTTGTCCTATAATCCCTGTTGAAAATTAAAAATTTTGGCTAACACCAGCAATTCAGTGTTCATTTTTACGGCCCATTGTTCAAAAAACATGTGAGGTGTAAATATTCACTGTGCCCATTATTATGTTACTTGAGGGGTGTAGTTTCCAAAAGGATCCCACAGTTTAGAGGGATCCACTATTCTTCCACCATGGGGGCTTTGTAAACGCACATTGCCCCCAACTGCAATTCCAGCCAAATTCTCTCTCCAAAAGCCCAATGGCGCTCTTTCTCTTCTGAGGCTGTTAGTGCGCCTGCAGAGCAATGTATGTCAACAAATGGGGTATTTCCTTATCCGGGAGCAATTGGGCTACAAATTTGTGGGGATTCTTTTCCGATTACTCCTTGAGAAAATGAAATAATTTGGGGTAACACCAGAATTTTAGTGTTAAAAATCTAATTTTTCATTTTACAACCCACTGTTCCGAAAAACTTTGAGGTGTAAGTACTCACTGTACCCCTTATTACGTTCCTTGAGGGGTGTAGTTTCTAAAATGATGTCACATGTGGGGGGTTTCCGCTGTTCTGGCACCATGGGGGCTTTGTAAATGCACATGGCCCCCAACTTCAATTCCAGCCAAATTCTCTCTCCAAAATCCCAATGGCGCTCCTTCTCTTCTGAGATCTGTAGTGCACCCACAGAGCACTTATCGTTCACATATGGGATATTTCTTTGCTCAGAAGAAAGGGGGTTTTAAATTTGGGGCGAATTGTCTTCTATTAACCCTTCTGAAAATGAAAAAATCTAATTTTTCATTTTCCCTTCCAGTTTTAGCGAAAAGTCGTCAAACACCTGTGAGGTGTTAAGGCTCACTATATCCCTTGTTACGTTCCTTGAGGGGTGTAGTTTCCAAAATAGTGTGCCATGTGGGTTTTTTATTTTATTTATTTATAAATTTTTTGCTGTTCTGGCACCATGGGGGCTTCCTAAATGCGACATGCCCCCCAAAAATTGGTATAATTTGGTATAATTTGAAGCCCTCTACTGTATTCAAAAAGTAAAAACATGTCAACTCTATTATGCCAACATAAAGGAGACATATTGTATATGTGAATCAATATATCATTTATTTGGAATGTCCATTTTCCTTACAAGCAGGGAGTTACAAAGTTAGAAAAATACCAAATTTTCTAAATTTTCATAAATTTTTTGCATTTTTCACAAAGAAATGATGCAAGTATTGAAGAAAATTTACCACTATTTTAAAGTAGAATAAGGCACGAAAAAAAACCTCTTGGAATCAGAATAATGAGTAAAAGCATTCCAGAGTTATTAATGCATAAAGTGACAGAGGTAAGATTTGCAAAACATGGCCTGGTCCTTAAGGTCAAAATGGGCTGTGTCTTAAGGTTAAGAAATACCCAAATATTATGCTTCCTGTCCCGTCTTACATTTTGCTGGCTACTAAATACATTGTGTTATTCAACCCCCTCACTATATTTGTGCAATGCAGTTATGTTATGCAACCTTCAGAAAACATTGTCATTGGAATTGCTTTTCTAGAAGACTCTGAAACCTATATCTTTTCTGAGAACATAAAAGCATTTTTGTCTTAAAATTCTTGATAAATAATTCTTAATAAAAAGACATACCTATTTTTAATCTTGATGTGTTTCTTAAAGGGGTTATCCACCATAAGGTGATTTTAGTACATACCTGGCAGACAGTAATGGACATGCTTAGGAAGGATCTGCGCTTGCCTTGGGGCTAAATGGCTATGTCATGAGATTACCTGTGGCTAGCTTTTTGTGAACTGGTATTTCCTGTTTGAGTTTTCTTTTTTTCCTCTCAAATCTCATAATTCCATTTTACTCCCTCCCACACATTAGCCATTCAAAAGACCTGTGGTTTTCAATCAGGGTGCCTACAGCTGTTGCATTAGTTGCAGATTGATCTCTCTCCCACCAAGCGATCGCTCCACCCATTGAAGAAGACAGGCTCCCTGTCATCAGCTGCCTAGTGAGTCAGGTCTAAGCTGCATTGCAAGCTGGGAAAAATCTGATACAACAGTCATTTTGTATGCTGTTAAAAATAAATAGTGGGGTAAAAATCGCATAAGCATTGTGAGAAAACCGTCACACACAGGTACAGACACTATATTATGAACTACACTAACTTTACATACCCTGTAGCATAGTCAAATAAAAAAAAATTTAAAAAATCCTGGAATACCCCTTTAACCCCTTAAGAACTTTTTTGTCGCCATAGTCCCGATCAGCTCCGCTGAGCTGCCGGGATTATTTTACTCTCGTTTTAGACGCTGCGATCAACTTTGATCGCCACGGCATCTAAAGGGTTAATGTCGGGCATCGGCCCGATCGGCCGTGCCCAGCATTAGCCATGGGTCCTGACTGCCCGTAGCAACTGGGACCCACTGGGTTTAACCTGTACTCTGCTGGTGTGAACGGTTTAAACCCAATAAACATAACCAGGGCGTACAGGTACACCCTGAATCCTTAAGGATCAGGGATGCAGGGCGTATGCATACGCCCTGCATCCCCAAGAGGTTAAAAAAAATAGGAAAAGGAGGGTGATTAAAATTTTTATTAGGGGGCTTATTCATATTCATTCTCTTATTTATTTATTTTTACCACTTTTCACTTTTTTTTGCCCCCTTAGATTGCATACACTGTTCAACGCTAAACCATAGCATAGCATTAATCAATGTTACCGGTGTTCTGCTGCTCTAGCCTGCTGCGCAGGAGTGGAGCAGTAGATCGCCAATCAGATGACAAGGAGGTAGGTGAGAACCCTCCCGTTGTCCAGTAAGCTGATTGGGACATTGCGATTCTGTCACGATAGTCTCAATTAGCTCCAATGAGCTTCCGGGATACTTTCAGTTTAGACGCCTTGATCAGCTTTCATTGCGGTGTCTAAAGGGTTAATGCCGGGACTCGACCCGATCGGCGGTGCCCGGCAATAGCCATGGGTCCTTTCTGCCCGTAGCAACCTGGACTCATGGGGTTTAACCTGTTCTCCACTCGTGAGAATGGTTTAAACCCCGTTAGTGGGATCAGGGTGTACAGGCATGCCCTGAGTCCTTAAGGACTTGGGAAAGGGGGCGTACCCATATGCCAAGTCTGCACTTAAGGAATTAAGTGATTGCCGGAAAAAAAAAATTATGAAATTACCATGGTCGACCATTTGTTAAAAGCTTTTTTTTTAAATGGCTGTATGATGTAGAATTGTTATCATACTGCTGTTTTAATTTTCTATTAAGCAGCAATTATGGAAATTAAGCTATGCATAAAAGTTTAGAGTTTGTGAAGGTAAAGTAGTATTTAACATTTTAGTACTCTAAACCGGAAAGCACAGAATTTCAGGAGTGCATCAGAATTGTGTATTAGTGAGAAGTCCATGACATGCACATTTGCAGCATCTACGTTTAAAAGGCTTACCCTCGCTGTGGGTTTGAGGACATATTATAGGTAATAAAAAGCTTTAAAGTATTCTTATCACCTTCCCACCACATCAGTTTGTGTTTTTTCAATTACATTTTTTTTCCTCACTGCCTTCTAAGGTCCATCAGTAGCAAAGCGAAAAAGAAACCTTCGGATGGCGCTGCTGGTTCCAATGGTGTGGGTAACAAACTGTAGCCAGAGATGCAGGTAGTACAAAACACTGGACAGTTTATTGGATAAACCATAAAACAATAAAATAGGCGGATTATGGTTTATCCAATAAACTGTCCAGTGTTTTGTACTACCTGCATCTCTGGCTACAGTTTGTTACCCACACCATTGGAACCAGCAGCGCCATCTGAAGGTTTCTTTTTCGCTTTGCTACTGATTGTTCTGTCTCAGGAGGTGGTTTCACCACTCCTGCAACCTAAGGCTCAGCAGCGGTTCCGGATTATTCTTCTCTAAACCCCCTTGTGGGTTGATATGCAAGTTTTTACTTGCTGCAAGGTGAGCAGCCACTACCTAAGGGTCTAAAGAGGCCCCATCTTTTCTCTTGCTCTCTCCTACTACTCTTACGGTATCACATGAGGCGCCTTCTCTGGTATCACCTTTTTTCCTTCATTTATAGATATTCTAAGGTCCATAACATTTTAATTTTCCATCAACCAAGTCATGGAAAGGCTTATTTTTTGTGGCACATGTTGTAATTTTTAATGGCACATCTAGGGGACTTGTACAAGTAATCTTTTGTAAGCTTATACATGACACTGCAATACTATTGTATGGCAGTGTACTTTCATTTCTGTGTTCTTCTCTTACTGCCTGCCACAGATTCCCTCAAAAAGCCCCTAGCTGCCATGACAAATCAACAGTGCATGTGAATCAGACATGACCTGTTGTGTAACTTCATAGATGTCATCTAAGGTCTGGATCACAAAGGTTGCATCCACAGAGTATTTAACGCTGCGAATGCGACGAGCAGTCACAAACAGGGAAGTCTGCCACTACAAGCAGACTAAAAGAGCTACCAGTCCACAGCCAGGAGCTCGTTCTGCAGTCCCTCTTGTGACAGCTGTCAGCACATCCGCGTGAAATACGCTGCCTATGTGACCCTTCCCTAAAAAATTAAAATTACCACATGTCCGGGGGATTTCTAGCTCTCTGATTCCTCCCTCTTTTTTGGAGAATGGGGCTTTCATAACCACACCACCACTAGACCATGTGGTCATATTAAGCTACAGAATAAATAGAAAGTTAGCTACCCTTGTGCATAGCTTTCTCCATTTATATATTTTGTTTTTTTTCTCTGACACTTCCTTTATAACATAAGCCTTTGCACTTGATGAAGTATTCATTCAAAACCTCAGAAAGAGACCTAACAAATTATCGCCTCATTAAAAGACTGAATGAATTAAACAAAGACTGCAAGCAGTATCTATCTCAAGTTGTGATCTATGCTTATCATAGAATGATGTTTGTTTAATTTAGTCTCTATCTCTTATCCCCTCTTTCCTTGGCAGCAATGAGTTTGTTCTACATATACAGATTTATCACCGGGTTTTAAATGTCCCATGTACACATAACTTAGCTAGATTACTCTGACAATCTCTGAGCGATTTATAATTTAAAGCTTTAATTTATAAGTATAAAAACTAATCTGGAAAGTCTCACACAAAATTTATAAGCCACCTAGGACAATCAATAGCTTTATTATTTCTGGAATTGATACATTGTGTAAGGAAATTGTTACACTATGGTTAGTAGTGCTTTACTGTTTGCAGAGCAGAGTGAAGGGAAAAAGTTGACAAGTTTAATTTTTATTGAAGAAATGTTTTATATATCACAACACAACAGTCCAACATAATCAGACAATGCCAAATACATTTACTTTCATGAATCTGATCATTACTATAGAAACCCATGGAGCGCTCCATATAACAATCACATGAGTGGGAAAAAAATGTGCAAAAACATTATATTCAAAATCTTTCAAAGTATTGGCAACAGTGCATGAGAATGCTTGATAAATAATAAAGGGAGAAGACAGCATCTTCTGTGTGAATATTATATTTATAACTTTCCCTTTCCTTTCCATCCATTGAGATCAATAGGAGCCCACATTTCAAGTACACATGAAGATAAGCCCGAAAGGGTCTGCCATTGGTGATACTAATTGTTTAGCTTCTAGGGAGATAAATGGGCAGGATTGTAGTTATTTCCAGGTAACAGCCGGCACCCTTTGTATATTGTGTGGGCTCAGCCCCTTGGCCCTCTCCATACACTCTGACTCAACATTTGACATAAATGTCAATCAAAAGATGTAAAAGAGGTGGCTTACACTACTAGCCATACAAAAAAGTGTGAAAACAAAATATACACACAAGAAAACAAATACATTTAGTAAAACTAAGGAAGATGAAAAATAAAAACCAACCATACTTACCTGAGCACCAGAACAGGAAGGTCTCTAATGCATAGCCAGAAGAGGTTAATTGCTCTTGGGTGAGAGACCACATACTTGTCTGCAATTGACAGCCAATGCTTTCAAAAGTAGCCTCTGTGTGTTGTGTAGTGTGTGTGTGTGTGTGTGTGTGTGTGGGGGGGGGGGGGGGGGTACTGAAATAGGGTGTTATACCAAAAAGCCAAATGGAGTTAGATAAGACAAAGGCAAAATGAAGTCTGTCCCTGAGCACAGATACATGGGGTTTCCCAGGCAACTTGCAGGGAAAGGTGGAGAAGAGGCATTGAAAACACAATAAAAAAAAAACATTGCAAGGAGGATGGGGGACTTCTTTTTCTCTTCCTCTTCCGGCCAGCAACCATGCCAACTTCTATCCAACTACCTGGTGGGACCTGATTCTCAAACAAAGGAATGGAGCTTTTTCTCCACAGCTGTTTTTGTACCAGTCTCATACTTAGCTTCGGGGAACGCTTATGGTAAGTATTTCAGTATTATATTATTTTGTCTGTTTTATATATTATAGTTACCCTTCAAAGAAAATCCATCCAAATAGCCAACAGATACAGCAGTGTTTCTACTATAATTGTTGAATATGTGTTCATTTACACTCCAGCTTTCAGGGTCTAACTATCTTAGTATTGAAAGTTCTTTTTTCTTAGTTAGAATGTGTTTGATTAATTGTTTATTAAACATTTCTATCTCTGCCAGTATTTGGGTGTGTAGTATTAATTTGTGCATTGGATATAGGGATATAACTCCTCCAAAATTCCTAATTAAAAGGTTGTCTTTTGGGGTGCACATGAATGCATTTGGGCACCAGTGTCACGATTCGGCTGGCAGGAGGTGGATCCTCTGTGCCAGAGAGGGATTGGCGTGGACCGTGCTAGTGGACCGGTTCTAAGTTACTACTGGTATTCACCAGAGCCCGCCGCAAAGCGGGATGGTCTTGCAGCGGCGGTAGTAACCAGGTCGTATCCACTAGCAACGGCTCAACCTCTCTGACTGCTGAAGATAGGCGCGGTACAAGGGAGTAGACAAGAGCAAGGTCGGACGTAGCAGAAGGTCGGGGCAGGCAGCAAGGATCGTAGTCAGGGGCAACGGCAGGAGGTCTGGAACACAGGCTAGGAACACACAAGGAAACGCTTTCACTGGCACAATGGCAACAAGATCCGGCGAGGGAGTGCAGGGGAAGTGAGGTATACATAGGGAGTGCACAGGTGAACACACTAATTAGAACAACTGCGCCAATCAGTGGCGCAGTGGCCCTTTAAATCGCAGAGACCCGGCGCGCGCGCGCCCTAGGGAGCGGGGCCGCGCGCGCCGGGACAGGACCGACGGAGAGCGAGTCAGGTACGGGAGCCGGGGTGCGCATCGCGAGCGGGCGCCACCCGCATCGCGAATCGCATCCCGGCTGGAGGCGGTATCGCAGCGCACCCGGTCAGTGGATCTGACCGGGGCGCTGCAGTAGCGAGGATGTTGCGAGCGCTCCGGGAAGGAGCGGGGACCCGGAGCGCTCGGCGTAACAACCAGTAATACTGCTTAGTTAAGTGTCTAATGTACCTGGGCTTTGTGAGTATATTATATTCACTAGACCACATGGTGAGCAGCCATTTTGAGTCTACACTGGTCACATGCTTTTGTGCAGCCATATTGATGACCTCAGACGCATGGCCTGCAGACATTTGACTGGTTGTATAACCTTTTGAGCTAAATCTAATTCTACCCCAAAGTCACGAACCACAACAAAATGGTGACGAGGATGGGATTTTGCAGGAGTTATAAATATTAATAACCAATTGACCAAATTAACACATTTTCCTTATAATTATAATTAATAATTTATGAAGCGTTTATATTAAGGAATATTTTTCTGATCACAGTTTAGATCATCATTGAGGGATGAGACCAAGAAAGCATATACAGCTAAAAGGGTAAAGACTTTTGTTTGCCATATTGCTAGATACTGTAAAGCACATGACAACACAACTCAAAGTAAATATTGTCGCTATTCTGCTGGGAACATGAAGCAGAGAAAGCAAGGTAAATCCAGACGGACTGGGAAAGGAAATATACATTCTTCCTCCAAGCAACGTTATCCAGAGAATTCTCTCAGCTTCCCGTATAAACCTAATCTGTTTGGAACCATGAAAGACACTGTCACAAGAGACATGTTCCTCCAATAGGTTCAAGGTAACCTGAAACAGTTATGTGCACAGGTAGCAATACTCTTACAGAAATCACATGTACAGGTGGAGACTCCCATGTTTCCAGGTGGTGAGGCAAAAGTCACCAAAGCTATTCCAGTAAAGATAGATACTTAGGTATCTGCACGGTTAGCAAAGGGGAGAAGGGAGATCAAAAAAGAATACAAATTGTCACCTTCTTTTTGAATATAAATGATTTTTCACTTGTTTTGTCTTTCAGGAAAAAATAAAGGAGATCCTGACTGTGCAGCTAAACTTTCTTTTCTGACCACTAGGGCCATACAAAATGGTTATTTGTAAAAATGACAATCCATTTGTTAGTTTAAGGTTGACATTTACAGGGGCCTTCCCAAATCAGTGGGGGAAACATATTCGTAATTAACTGACCAACCACTTTGATTTTTCAAGCTGTGGGGGGGAAGGTTAGATAAAGCTAGTCCTTCCAATATAAGGCAATATGCCTAGAGAGATTGAGGAAACACTCATACTCACTCATAAATTAGTTAGCAAGTGTTGGAATATTACTGGGAAAGTGAGTATGGATATGCAGAGTGGAGTGCAACTGTGACTAGAACTGACTAAAGTAGGTTAACTTCTGGTACCATTCTAGGAATGTTGAAGCCAGGGTTCCCTACAATATTGAAATTGAAAGGATTATTCCAGGATTTTATTTTATTTGACTATGCTACAGGGGCTGTAATGTTAGTGTAGTTCATAATATAGTGTCTTTACCTTGGTGTGACTGTTTTCTCACAATTCTTATGTTATTTTCACCCCAATATTTATTTTTAACAGCATACAAAATGACTGCTGTCTCGGATTTTTCCCAGCTTGCAATGCGGCCGAGACCTGACTCACTAGTCAGCTGATGACAGGGAGCCTGTCTGCTTCAATGGAGATTGAAGACCACAGGTCTGCAGCTCATTTATGTTTCAATGGGTGGGGTAGCTGATGTGTGGGAAGGAGGAAAATGGTATCATGGGATTTGTAGACAAACAAGAAAACCGAAAACAGGAAATACCAGTCCACAGAAAGCTAGCCACAGTGTTATGGTAATCTCACAGCATAGCCATTCAGCCCAAGACAAGCGCAGATCCTTCCTAAGCATGTCCATTACTGTCTGCTAGGTATGTACTAAAATCACTTTATGCTGGATAACCCCTTTAACTGGAATAATAGTCCAGAAGTACAAGTAGAGTCTAATGTGGGTTTTTAACAAGGTCCACTGATCAGCACAGGCAGAAGGGAAGGATAATCTCTGAAGGGCCTGGTAATACTAAAATTGTATTGTTGGAAAAAAGTGACTCTAAACCTGTTTATTTTCCATTTAGCAGATTAGTGGCAGTGTAACCCCGCTCAACCCATAGACTTCCAACTCATTCATGAGAATCCAGACTCACCACATAGATGACCAGATGACCAACGCTTCTAATGGAGTGAAGAAGGCTACCCATTCCTCAGCGTTCCGTGGTTGGAAGGTGACAAGGATCAAGATCATCGTGAGACAGGAGAATCCAGAACCAAAGGATATCCTCCAGCACATTTTGGAAAATGCTTTGTACACCACAACAGACACTTTAAAGAAACTGTCTCAAAAGAAGCTACAAATGAGGGCAGTATCTCTAACAATTGCCTAGCCCTAGATTCTAAGAAGTGCTGCAGCTACATAGTGAACAATTAGGGCAACATTAAACAATGTCTATGTCAGCTCACAGCAATGAAAGGAAAAAATTCATGGAACACCGAAGACTGGACTGTTTGGGTGGTTGGGAAATATGTTTTCCTAAGGGATACCTGTTGTAAATTTAATAGAGTTACCGACAGGGCCGGACTGGCCTATTGGGATATCAGGAAAATTCCCGGTAGGCTGGCTACCTTGTGGGCTAAAAGTGTCTGGAGGACAGGCTGCCTGAGTACTGACAAGTCACTGTGTCAACCTGTCAGGAGTGTCAGGACCTGTGTGCACCAGAGCTTCAGCATCACACACAGGTCCTGACACTTCTGGCTGGCTGACACAGTGAGGGGACGTCTGGAGTCTGTACTTGGAGCTGTACAGACAGGACACTCACCTCGGCCTCTACTCTCTGCCTTTTTCACTGCTCCTGGTCCCTCCTCCTCCTGTCGGCACACAGTCACTGCAGCTGCTCAGGGGAAGATCTGCAGCCCTGGGAAGGATAAAAGGAAAATCTAATGTGTGAGGGAGGGGGGTGGGAGTCCTGTTATGTGGTGTGTGTGTGTTAGGGAGACCTGTGATGGGGTGCCTGTGATTTGGGTGGGGGATTGCTGGAGAGGGGAGACCTGTTATGTGGGGGACTGAAGAGGGGGGGACCTGTGATGCGGGGGCTAGAGAGGGGGACCTGTGATGTGTGTGTGTGGGGAGGAGGGTTGCTGGAGAGGGGGGACCTGTGATGCGGGGGGGGACCTGTTATGTGGAGGCTGGAGAGGGGGGATCTGTGATGTGGGGGGGGGGCTGCTGGAGAGGGAGGACCTGGTATGTGGGGTGGTAGTGGATTCTGGGTTCTCTTTTTTTTTTGCAATTTAACCCCTTAACGACGCAGGACGTAAATGTACGTCCTGGTGAGGTGGTACTTAACGCACCAGGATGTACATTTATGTCCTGAGCATAACTGTGAGCATTGGAGCGATGCCCGGATCATACGCGGCAGGTCCCGGCTGCTGATCGCAGCCAGGGATCAGCCCGTAATGACGGACATCGACGATCCCGGATGTCCGCCATTAATCCTTCAGATGCCGTGATCAATACAGATCACAGCATCTGCAGCATTGCGGACACTTAAATGGATGATCGGATCGCCCGCAGCGCTGCCGCGGCAATCCGATCGTCCAGCACGGAAGACGGAGGTCCCCTCACCTGGCTCCGCTGCCTTCCCGGTATCTTCTGCTCTGATCTGCCTTCCCGCAGACCAGAGCAGAAGATTGACGATAATGCCGATCAGTGCAATGTCCTATACATAGCACTGAACAGTATTAGCAATCGAGAAATTGCTATAAATAGTCCCCTATGAGGACTATTAAAGTGTAAAAATAAAAGTAAAAAAATTAAGTAAAAAAAATTTGAAAAACCCCCTCCCCCAATAAAAACGTAAATTGTCCCTATTTCACCCCCCAAAAAGTGTTAAAAAAAATATTTTATATACATATTTGGTATCGCCGCGTGCGTAAATATCTGAGCTATTAAAATAAAATGTTAATGATACCATATGGTGAACGACGTGAATGTAAAAATAAAAAAAAGTCCAAAATAGATGCTTTTTATAACATTTAATTCCCCAAAAAATTTATAAAATATGGATTAAAAGTTCTATATAAGCAAAAATAGTTTTAATAAAAAGTACAGATCACGGCGCAAAAAATGAGCCCTCATACCGCCGCTTATACGGAAAAATGAAAAAGTTATAGGTCTTCAAAATAGGGGTATTTTAAACGTACTAATTTGGTTAAAAAGTTTGCGATTTTTTTTTAAGCGCAACAGTAATAGAAAAGTATGTTATCATGGGTATAATTTAATCGTATTGACCCAAAGAATAATGAACAAATGTTTTTTTTACCGTAAATTGTACGGCGTGAAAACAAAACCTTCAAAAATTAACAAAATTTTGGTTTTCTTTTAAATGTCCCCACACAAATAGAATGTTTTTGGTTGCGCCATACATTTTATGGTAAAGTGAGTGCTGGCATTAGAATGGACAACTGGTCGCGCAAAAAACAAGCCCTCATACTAGTCTGTGGATGAAAATATATTCGGCACTATTCGGCACTCCCATAGTATTTTATGGAGGGGGCAGGGGTTATGATGTGCTCCTTAACCCCTTAAGGACCAGGCGTTTTTCGTTTTTTGCACTTTCGTTTTTTCCTCCTTACCTTTAAAAAATCATAACTCTTTCAATTTTTCACCTAAAAATCTGTATTATGGCGTATTTTTTGCGCCACCAATTCTACTTTGTAATGACATCAGTCATTGTACCCAAAAATCTATGGCGAAACGGGAAAAAAAAATCATTGTGCGACAAAATTGAAAAAAATGCCATTTTGTAAATTTTGGGGGCTTCCGTTTCTACGTAGTACATTTTTCGTTAAAAATTACACCTTTTCTTTATTCTCTAGGTCCATACGGTTAAAATGATACCCTACTTGTATAGGCTTGAGTTTGTATTACTACTGAAAAAAAATTATAAATACATGCAGGAAAAATTATATGTTTGAAATTGTCATTTTCTGAGCCCTATAACTTTTTTATTTTTCCATGTTCAGGGGGCTATGAGGGCTCATTTTTTGTGCCGTGATCTGAAGTTTTTGTTGGTACCATTTCTGCATTGATTGGAATTTTTGATCGCTTTTTATTCATCTTTTCATGATATGAAAAGTGACCAAAAATACGCTATTTTGGACTTTAGAATTTTTTTGCGCGTACGTCATTGAATGTGCGGTTTAAAAAGCAGTATATTTTTATAATTTGGACATTTTCGCACGCGGCGATACCACATATGTTTATTTTTATTTTTATTTACACAGTTTTTTTTTATTCTTGGAAATGCCAGGTGATTCAAACTTTTATTAGGGGAAGGGATCATTGAAAGGCTTAATTATTTTTTTTACACTTTTCTTATGCCAGGGGGGGCTATAACATTGCATGTACTGATCTTTACCACTGATTGATGCATCTCCATAGGAATGCATCAATCAGTGTTTTCGGTGATTGAATGCTCAAGCCTGGATCTCAGGCTTGAAGCATTCATTCGGTGATCGGACTGCAGGAAGGAAGGTAAGAGACCTTCCTCCTGAAGTACAGCTGTTCAGGATGCCGCGATTATACCGCGGCGATCCCGAACAGCTCCCTTAGCTAACCGGCACATTTTACTTTCACTTTT
Source organism: Hyla sarda (assembly GCF_029499605.1). NCBI lineage: Eukaryota > Metazoa > Chordata > Amphibia > Anura > Hylidae > Hyla > Hyla sarda. The sequence goes on from NC_079191.1 coordinate 115,058,748, forward strand.
AGCCGCGCGGCTCAGCTTTGAGCGCGGCTAAAGAGTTAATAGGGTGCGGCATTAAACAGAGAGATTGGAGCTCCACTGATACAGCTCGGCTCTCCAAGGCTGCATCAGTAAATAAGCCATCTTGTGGTAGAAGGCAGGTGATGGGCATCCACCACCACCATTATCACTAATTGGAGCTAGCAAGGATATAGACTTTAAAGTAAGTGCTATGGAGCAGTAGTGTGCACACATGATCATCACTTCATTCAAGTAAAACATTTGGGCCCCTTTCTTGTGATTGAAGTAAGCGCAGCCCCTGCGCTTCTTTCAAAATCACGTAGAGTACATGTCACTAAATAAACTTTTCTAAACTAATTCAGGCTATGTTCCCTAACTACTCCTAACACACACACACACACCACCACCCCTTGACAAATGTTTAAGTGCTTTAAAAAGCTCTGTATCTTACCTCTCTTCTTGCTCACATAGTGTCCTCAGTGCACTGCTTGTCCTCAGTGTACAGAGCCCTGCTTGTCCTCAGTGTACAGAGCCCTGATTGTCCTCAGTGTACAGAGCCCTGCTTGTCCTCAGTGTACAGAGCCCTGCTTGTCCTCAGTGTACAGAGCCCTGCTTGTCCTCAGTGTACAGAGCCCTGCTTGTCCTCAGAGCACAGAGCCCTGCTTGTCCTCAGTGTACAGAGCCCTGCTTGTCCTCAGTGTACAGAGCCCTGCTTGTCCTCAGTATAAAGAGCCCTGCTTGTCCTCAGTATGCAGAACCCCACTTGTCCTTACTGCACAGATCGCAGCTTGTCCTCAGTGTACAGAGCCCTGCGGGGTATGTGTGTGAGCACAGCGCTCCCGCCTGTGTGATGGACAGGGAGCTGCGCTAAGCTTGTCACGTGCTTAGCCAGTGATCTGCGCTTTCGGCCTCACTGCTAGGCCGGCGTGAGTCCAAAATCAATGAAAATGCTTGTGGCGGGGGACTCCTAGGGAGACACCTACTGGCCACATTTTCAAACTGAAAAAATATCTAAAATAAAGCATTTTTTAAAATAAAATCCATTTAGAAAGTAGTTTAATATTGAATAAACATATCAAAAAAAATTTGGATGAAAGGTACTCTTTAATTATCCAGGGTGCACATTTATGTATATGTAAGTCCCGGGCAGAAGGGCGTACCTGTACGCACAATGTCCCTCCCCAATTGGTTAAAAATGTGACTTTTAATCATGCCTTTTCGTTTGTGTAATGATAAAGATTACAGCTTTGTCCCCTTTTAATTTTTTTCTGGTTATGTTGGTTGTTCTAGTGTAGAACACTAATTCTTTTGGGGGAGTTTCTATAGGATTTATTATGTGGCAAGAATATTAAATGGATATTATTAGATTAGAAGGATTTTTGTATTTTTAATTTAAATACAAGATTGTTAAAAGTACTGCTTTGTTTCAGTATTAATAGGGATATCACATATTCTGTCTGACATAGTGTGCTATGAAATTGTATATTTTTTGCAATTTACAAATCACAATATATATGAGCAAAACATGCTTATATATTGGTTACTCTTTGTATTCTGCCTAGTTGGTTGATAGGCACATTGGGTGCAATTTATTAAAAACCTGTGCAGAGGGAAAGTTGTCCAATTGCCCATAGCAACCAGATTGCTTCTTTAATTAAAAAAAAAAGCCTCTGAAAAGTAAAAGATGCCATCTGTGTGTAATGTGTGCAAGTAGCCAGAAGACATGCCAGGTCGGCACGAAACTGTGCAGTCCTACCCGCACCCCCAGCCTCCTCTCCAGCCCTCCCTCACCTTGATGTGTACTATGTGTTACGCCGAGCGCTCCGGGTCCCCGCACCTCCCCGGAGCGCTCGCTTCTCTCTCGCTACCGCAGCGCTTCGGGCAGCTCCACTGACCCGGTGCGCTGCGATACCGTCTCCAGCCGGGATGCGATTCGCGATGCGGGTAGCGCCCGCTCGCGATGCGCATCCCGGCTCCCGTACCTGACTCGCTCTCCGTCTGTCCTGTCCCGGCGCGCGCGGCCCCGCTCCCTAGGGCGCGCGCGCGCCGGGTCTCTGCGATTTAAAGGGCCACTGCGCCGCTGATTGGCGCAGTGGTTCCAATTAGTGTGTTCACCTGTGCACTCCCTATTTATACCTCACTTCCCCTTCACTCCCTCGCCGGATCTTGTTGCCATTGTGCCAGTGAAAGCGTTTCCTTGTGTGTTCCTAGCCTGTGTTCCTGACCTCTTGCCGTTGCCCCGACTACGATCCTTGCTGCCTGCCCCGACCTTCTGCTACGTCCGACCTTGCTTCTGTCTACTCCCTTGTACCGCGCCTATCTTCAGCAGTCAGAGAGGTTGAGCCGTTGCTAGTGGATACGACCTGGTCACTACCGCCGCAGCAAGACCATCCCGCTTTGCGGCGGGCTCTGGTGAAAACCAGTAGTGACTTAGAACCGATCCACTAGCACGGTCCACGCCAATCCCTCTCTGGCACAGAGGATCCACTACCTGCCAGCCGGCATCGTGACACTATGCTCTTCTTAGAAAAAAAGAAGTTGAACTGCAGTAATGGTGAGTTGCCGAGTCTCTTTTCTATATTGATTGCCGTGTTGGATTCATTACCACTCGTAGCACCACCTATCTGCTTGCATGGACTCCGGGCTTAATACTCGTCTACATACATAGGGCCAATTCACACTGGTAGTGTCTGACACTCTGCTTCTTTGCTGCATATCAAAAGATGCAATCTGATTGGTTGATATGGGCAACAGGTCAACATTTTCTCTGCACAGGTTTTGATAAATCTCCCTCATTGTTATTTTAATATGCTTGTAACATGGCTGGGTTGTAACATGACCAGGAAATGTTTTAAAAAGAGGGATAAGTAGCTAAATATATGTAGCCATAATGAAAGTTGCTCATCGCACCTAAAACATGTAAACTGTGAAGTATATTTGTATCAATTGCATGTTGAGTGCCTGTTTTTACATGGATTTTAAATTAAGGTTATTTAGGTTTAAGGTTTAATTTGATTGTTGTCATACACGTGAATCAAAGTGAAAACCTGTGCAGCCAAGGTAAAAAGAACAGGCATGTAGTGAGCTGGACTAACGAGGTTTTCACATTAATACCTTACATCTATTGACATGAATGACACTGGATATAAACACTGCATTGGTTCTCAAGTTATCCCATTCCTTGCCTCCCACAGAGCGTGTGTCCTTGTCACTGTAGCAACATGTCATCGTAATGTAGGGAAGAAATGTTTTTTTAACCTCTTAGTTATTTTTATATGTTTAATGAAACTGAAGAATCAGACCCGCTGATATGGGCTAAAAGGGCAGGGGACAGTGATTAACAATGTACCTTTATTATCCCTCTTCACTGCGCTGTTTTGTTTAACAGTTTTGTATAAATATGCTAATGAGGATGTTAGTTGTACTCGGGGGTGGAACTTTACCGTTGGGTGCACTGATCCACCCCCGCGATCCACCCCCGCTCTAATAGTGCCTCCCCATGAACATTCATCTGGTCCTTTGCAGTGACAAGCAGTCTTGAGTTAAAGGGGTTCTCCCTTGTTTATACAGTTTTTTGTTATTATGTTTGTGTGTTATGTGTGTACAAGTATGTGTTTTTTTATGTGTGTTGTGATTATGTATATATGTATTTTCTTACCTTTTGTGAAGTTCCAGAAGCTGGCCCCTTTTTCTTCCAGCGGCTTGCTGTGTACCTCGGCCTCCGCCATGTTGTGTTCGGTAAGTGGGATGTCGGGGGTGTTTTCTTGCTTCTGTCCTTCCTATCTTCTGACGTCCAAGGCAAATCTTTTCTTCCTGTTTCTTCCATGGCTCAGCGACAAATCTGTGGCCTCTTCCGGCGCATGTGCAGGTAGTTTTTTTTTTTTACCAATAAAGTTTTTTTTGTCTAATTGACAAACTGTCTGCGCTTGCGCGAAGCTACGCTATTAGCGTAGACCTAACGTACGCTACGCTGTTAGCGTAGCACTTGCGTACTCGCGCATGCGCAGATAGTTTGTCAATAAGACAAAATAAACGTTATTGGTAAAAAAAATAATACCTGCACATGCGCCGGAAGAGGCCGCAGATTCGTCGCTGAGCCACGGAAGAAACAGGAAGAAAAGATTTGCCTCGGACGTCAGAAGATAGGAAGGACAGAAGCAAGAACACCCCCCCCCCCCCGACATCCCACTTACCGAACACAACATGGCGGAGGCCGAGATACACAGCAAGCCGCTGGAGGAAAAAGGGGCCAGCTTCCGGATCTTCACAAAAGGTAAGAAAATACATATATACATAATCGCAACACACATAAAAAAAACACATACTTATACACACATAACACACAAACATAATAACAAAAAACAGTATAAACAAGAGAGAACCCCTTTAAGTAACTGAAGAGGTATGAGGAGACGCTGCTACAGCAGTTGGCAGACGGACATATTGATGCACCTAGGGGTAAAGTCACGCCCTCAGTGTACTGAACTCCCTCATAAGTATATGAATAAAAACAAGTATCACAAAAAAAATGTCACAAAAAAACACAGCGAAGAGGAAAAAATAAAGGTACATTGTTCACTGCCCAATCAGCCCATATCAGCAGGTTAAATATTTCTCTTTAAAGACGTTGCTAGAGGCATTAAATAAACATTCATTTTTACAACGTCACCTCCACTGTTTCCTGTTTAAAAAAAAAAATCTGTACTGTTATTGCAACAGAAAAAAATAATAATAGTGTCATGGCATGCAGTTATAGAGGCATTTCCTAATATTTCTAGCCTTTCCTACTTAATGTAATCAAGGAAGAACAAGCAAATTGCTCTAAATAAGTAAAATGCCAGGAGGTTTTATTAAAACTGTAGTTTATAGAAAATACTTTTTAGTTCCCTGTGTTTCCAAATTTGTTCAGGAAAATATACAACACAGTGTCTAGGAGTCAGGAAACATTATGCATCAACCAAGCAGAACTGTGTTTCGGAGCACCTACAATATAAGGTTTGTGGGTTGAAAATAAAGCAAATTAACAAATAAAATTGTGTGGTAATTCTTTTTTGCATAAACCTTTCAGTGAGTCTATAATAGGATGTAAACCTTTTTAATATACTATTTAGCTGGATAAAAGTACATGATATTTCATCATAAACTAATTGGATTTTCTAGGCAGATTACTTTGAATTTTACATTCAATTAGTCTAATTAATGGACGGGGCTGTTAATGTGCTTCGTTTCTCAGCTACTACATGCACAATCTATGCTAGTTTTTCTGTCTCCGGCGCTAATGTTAATATTCATGCAGGCATCCACACACCACCCAGAACAATTGTCTCTTCAAATACAGAGGTGTTCTAGACACAAGAATTTATGGGCGCTAAGACTGCAAAGAAATTATCCCAGTTTCCACGGTACAAGAGAAAACAAGATGCTGAAGTATTTCAGAGAAGCACAGGAATATGAAATAGGTGACATATCACAGATTGTAAGATCTATGGCAGCTCAGACAGATTTAAATCACCACTCAAGGAGACTTGAATTTAATCAATGTGTTCCATAGAAAGTGCATTTTTTTTTTTTATTAATTCTGTAACTCCTTTAGACATGGAGAGGCTTGCAGAAACCCAAATCTGAATCCCAATGTTAGTTATGCGGGCAGATGGAATGAAAAGTTGCAGTCTTAGATTTTGCTCTCGATATAAAATGTATATAAACTTGAAAGACAACAGTTTACATTAGGGAGACTATAATAGATATCATTATTGACTCATAACATTCCTCAAAGATAATCTGTGGTCACCTACCCAAAACAGTTTTTGGCATCTATACGTAGCTTAGGGTGCCCAGATCACATACCTTTTACAGTATGTCGATCGGTCTCCCTATTTTCAGATATGAGGCATTTTAGTTCCTCTTGCAAAATTAGCAATCCATCATAGGGGTATGAAACCAATTATAAATCCCATGAGATGTTATCAATGCCCTGAGATCCTGTTGGTTATGTCACTTCCTGTGTGTGCGGCACTTACTGTGTGAGGGACGAAGAAGTCACCCGCAACACTGAGAAGATTAGCCTAGTATATTTTCAGTACTATTGCACCCCTCGGCAATGAGCATGAGATCCTCATTATACTACATAGTCCCCCTAGACACGAGCATGGGATCCACAGAGCACTATAGCCCCCCCCCCCCCCCCCCCCAGAAAACAAGCATTTTTTCCCATGACCAGCCAGATATCATAAATAAAGCAGCAACTGGACCATACCTGTCTCTTCCTAGTACTCCTGGTGCGGCGCATATTGGGGGCAATTATGGGGGTTATTAACAGCTTATTTTGTGGTTAAAACTAAGCTCTGTCTTAGTAATAAATGCTGCCAATCTGACAGCGGCCATTGCTAAGGCATAAAAAATAAAGAAAAGAAAAACCTCACCTAAAAAAAAATATAGATTTTATCGAAATAAACCCTTATTGACTACCCCCACACAACCCTTATTGACTATTTTATAAATGGAGTCTATCAAATCTGACGAATTCCAATAGGTTGATCTGGTAAACAGAAGAAAAAAAAACATTAGCAAACAGTAAAACAATACATTTATCATAATTACTTACCTGTCCTGTTCTGCTACTTTTAGGATGTAAATACACCCACAGTCTTGTATTGGTCCTGCAGAGGAACGCTCGACCTGGAATAAGCTCCCAGCAATAAACCAATGTCAAAGTAATACTACAGGGGAGGTGCCAAAAATATAACATTTACCTTTAAAAGATAATTTTATTTTAAAAAATCTCACCACAGTCAAAGGGTGTGGACCCACTACCGAAAGAGGAAAGACTTGTAAAAATATCAATTAGTATCAGACTAATTCTAATGTACCAGCCAATTGCATGTGAGTACTAGTATCGTGAGTTGCTGTCAATTTACGTGACGTCCTCAGGGGAGTATGCGATAAAACACAACACAAAGCAATAGGATTATGAGTCAGAAAGACAGTGTTGTCTCATTTCACTGTTTAGCAAAGCAGAGTTTGATATAGCACAAACCCTGTCAGTTCAGCTATCCTAAATGTCCATGTGAAACAGTAATTCCAGAATAAAAGGGAAAGAAGTCACTGCATAAAAGTGCACACCCACTAATAGAATATTACAAATATACATAACTTTATTGTATACAAAAGTACAAACAAATAAATAGAATTAGATGAGACTACAAGGACATCTAAAACAATTAAAAAGTTCACAAGGTGAGCAAACCACAACTTGGGGAGGGATCATAACCCCCTTCCTAACCTGTCCTGTAAAGATAACGAAAATCAGCCTGCTCCTACAAGTATGCACACTAGAAACAATCCGGATACTTAATAAAACATAAATAATAATAAATGCCCAAGGTATACAAAATAATAAGCAGAAAGATAAATAATATTAGTGGCAAACCACAGAAGGAGGAGCAGTTGTATACATGTGCAGGACAGGACAACAGGACCCCACGCGTTCTGTGACTCCATAGTGACTTCCTCAGGGGTGTTGTGTCACAAGATATCTATATTTGTAATATTCTATTAGTGGGTGTGCACTTTTATACAGTGACTTCTTTCCCTTTTGTGCTGTTATCTATTTGGTTTCGCTGCTAGTAGCACCACATACATATTATCTATGTCTGGTTGAGCCCCCATTCTTCTTTTCTCTAAAATAGTAATTCCAGACATGGCATAGGGCATTCATGCAATATAAGAGAACTGGGGATTAGATGGACCATGATCATCCAGTGGGTTCAACCAGTGTAAGCAGAGTGCAGGCTGTAATCATTTTAGTGATCCTGCAGACAGATGATCTGAGGTGCTGTATACCAAGTGAGGACTGTGATACCTTCACAATACTAGTACTCACATGCAATTGGCTGGTATATCAGGAATCTATATATGAGTCTGATGCTAATTGATATTTTTACAAGTCTTTTGGTGGGGGGTCCAAACCTTTTGACTGTGGTGAGATTGTAATTGATAGAATAATTATATTTTAGGCACCTTCCCTGTAGTATGACTTTGACTCTCAGGATGTAAACAAGCCTATAATACTTTTTTTTTTTTTTTTAATCAATTATGTTTTTATTAGTTTTCACAGAACAGTGGGGAGGGATGAGAGCTGGGAGGGAGTATGGGAGGGGGGGGTTAGGTGTACACAGGAAAAAAAAAAGTAGTATAAAGATGATTCTTCCAATTGACCACCATCATGAGCACAATTATCAGATCATTTTGAACAGTGCTTAGAGGACAGCCAAGGCTGCCACGTTTTCACAAATTTGTCATAAGATCTATTTGTCCTATGGCACATCTCTTCGAACCTACACAGCTGATGAACCTTTGTCACCCATTCCCCAACAGATGGTATAGTAGGAGTTAGCCAGTACAGGGGAATAAGGGACTTGGCTGCCGCCAAGAGATGAGATATGAGGGAGTGCTTCCCAGGGGTATATCCCAAGGAGGGTAGACCCAAAAGGACTGATGACGGAGACAGCGGAACCGTGGTATGCCTTATATTATCAATCTCTCCATTAATACGCTTACAAAAATCCACTATGGCCGTGCATGTACACCATATGTGTGCATGTGTGCCCACCTGGGAGTCACACCTCCAGCATTTATTAGTGTCAGACAATTTGTGAGTGTAGAGGAATTCTGGTGTTTTGTACCATCTAGACACGACCTTAAAGTGTGATTCTTGCAACCGAACACATCTAGAGAATCCATGTGAGTGTTTCAGTATGAATGCGACATCATCTTCCGAGAGGCGGATCTCCAGTTCACGAACCCAAGAAGTGATGTAGTGAGGGGGAGATGATGGGAGAGTACTAGTGACCATCGAAAGACACTTAGCAATAGTTCTATGCTTGGGGTCAGGACTTAGCACCATTTCTTCAAATTTATTAACCTCCCGCAAAGGGCCAAAACGGCTTAAAAATTCCCTACAACAACTAACAAAGTGGTGTTCATGCATAAAGGAGAATTGTTGTGTGGGGAAAAAGGAAGACAGTGTTTCTGAGGTAGGCGACCCACCATCCCGCAGAAGATGTAGCACACGAAGGTCACCAAACTTGTCCCACATCGGCTGGTAAATAACCGAATACCTACCCACAGCTACAGGTATCAGACTAACAGGAAGAAGAGGGGAAATAGGGGGAGCAAGAGAGGAGGAGAGCACCGACCATGTAGAGATAGCGCCTAGGTATAGAAGGTGAGGGGAGTCGGGGTGGAACCTCACTCTCGGGGGGACCAAAGGTCCTGCAAGAGGGTAGAGGATTTAAGCCCCACTATGTTGTGCGTGGAGTCCCATGGGGGAGTGTCAGGTAAGGGTGCGATCATTCCTATCCACCTCTGTAGTTGAACCGCTCTATAGATCATTTGAACATCGAGCAAACCTATGCCCCCCTCGCTAGGGGCCCTGATTAAAAGGAAGTGCGCCAGGCGCGGTCTAGTTGTCTTCCATACATATCTAGAGAAAAGTGACCTGATCCTTCTGAAAAAGAGATTAGGAAGGGCTATGGGAAGCATCCTCAGGACGTATAAGACCTTAGGAAGAACATAACTCTTAGGAAGAACATTTTTCCTCCCAAACCAGGAGATCATGGGCAGATCATAGTGCCCCAGGATGTCCTCTATTTCCTTTAGGAGAGGCTTGTAGTTGAGATCATAAATGTCGGCAATGTTTCTAGAGATATGTACCCCTAAATACTTCAAGGATGAGGAGGCCCACGGGAAGGGGAGTAGGGTGGACAGTCTGTTAATCAGAGAGTCAGATAGTGAGATGTTTAGTAGTTCCGATTTCTTAGCATTAACCTTGAAGTTAGATATAGTGCCAAACTGGTCAAATAAATGTACCAGGCAGGGCAGCCCCTTTGATGGTTCGCCACCAGTAAAGAGGAGGTCGTCCGCAAACGCAAGGACCTTCAGCTCCCCCTCCGGGGCTGGGAACCCCTTAATGTCCGAAGACTGACGGACCTTCTGCAGTAGCGTCTCCATCACAAGTATGAAAAGGGTAGGCGATAAGGGGCAACCCTGCCTGGTCCCATTGCTTATCTTAAAGGGAGAGGAGATAACCTCATTAACTAGCAGTGAGGCCGTGGGGCAGGAGTACAAGGACAGGATGGCCGCGTCAAACTGTGGAGGAACTCGGAATTTTTCCAATACCTCCGTCATGTAGTGCCAGCTTACCCTATCAAATGCCTTCTCGGCGTCCACCCCGAGAAGGACTAAGGGAATTGAGTCGGCCCTCGCTTTCTGGATACTGGACAGAAGCTTCCAAGTGTTGGCACGGCCCTCCCGTCCTGGCACAAAGCCAGCCTGCTCTGTCCCTATTAAATGTGGTAAGAACTTTTTCAGGCGTTGTGATAGCAGCTTCGCCCACACCTTCAGATCAAGGTTCAGAAGGGATATCGGGCGATAACTGCCACACTCCCCTGGGTCTTTCCCTTCTTTTGCTAGCAGTGTAATATGGGCCTCTAGAGACTGAGCAGGTAACCTCTCACAATCAAATAGAGCACTGCACGTGCTTGCAAGATGTGGAAGCACCAGTTCACAAAATTTTCTATAGTAAGACAAAGTATATACACACAAGAGAAAAAGGAGTCATTTCACCAATTCATATAAATCATATAATTCTTTATTAAGTTGCATAAAAACAAGAGAGGAAACAATCCCCAAGGGGAGACGACACAAGTGGCAAAAAACAAAAAGGTGTCACTCCGAGCCCCTCCAATAACCCTTAACAATATACAATTATGAAGTATTGCTGTCCCCAATAAAGTGCATATGCATAAATCAAGTAACAGGATACCTATATGTGCAGTAATGCAAAACAGTACTAAAGTGCAACAATATTACATAGTAAAAAATAGCACTATCCAGTGTCCCATAAGAAAAGTCAAAAGCAGCACCACAAGGTATATATACAAGATTAGAGGGTATACATACAAAAAATCACAAGTAGGGAGGAGGAGGAGATCGGAGCGACACCACTCCAACGCTGGCGTTTCGGCAGGAAAGCCTTTGACGAGGAGTGGTGTGCATCCAGTGGGGGTTACCTTTTATGTAGGCATCCACCAATACATTGCCAGATCCATATAATTATAATTTATCTCACCTGTGTGGCGAAATTATATGGATCTGGCAATGTATTGGTGGATGCCTACATAAAAGGTAACCCCCACTGGATGCACACCACTCCTCGTCAAAGGCTTTCCTGCCGAAACGCCAGCGTTGGAGTGGTGTCGCTCCGATCTCCTCCTCCTCCCTACTTGTGATTTTTTGTATGTATACCCTCTAATCTTGTATATATACCTTGTGGTGCTGCTTTTGACTTTTCTTATGGGACACTGGATAGTGCTATTTTTTACTATGTAATATTGTTGCACTTTAGTACTGTTTTGCATTACTGCACATATAGGTATCCTGTTACTTGATTTATGCATATGCACTTTATTGGGGACAGCAATACTTCATAATTGTATATTGTTAAGGGTTATTGGAGGGGCTCGGAGTGACACCTTTTTGTTTTTTGCCACCTGTGTCGTCTCCCCTTGGGGATTGTTTCCTCTCTTGTTTTTATGCAACTTAATAAAGAAATATATGATTTATATGAATTGGTGAAATTACTCCTTTTTCTCTTGTGTGTATATACAGTGTGGTTTTTGGGAGATCATAGAGCACATAATATATTTGGGTCAGTTCTATTGAATATTTTTTTTACCTAATGGTGGTTATCCACTAACATTATTATTAGACCCACAATCGAATACAGGTTTTTGGTGTTTAGTAGCTGTGTATTTACAGTCTCTTTTGTATTTCAGATTAGGTGCTATGGATTTTAGGAATCGGGACCAGACATGGCAGTCCCAAGTGAACCAAGTGTTCGGGGAGGAGTCTACCCCAGGGGGAGTAAGTGGTCAGAGAAATGTGGTTTCCCTTCAAAACAATTTGAGCAATTTGCTACACCGCAGACTAAGGACATGGTGGAATAAGGCATTCCTTGAAAATTACATCCAAAAAAACCTTGTACCAAGAGGCCTCAGAATACAAGTCTTTCCTTCATTTCCGATTACTGACCAGACATTTATTACAAGGTGGGAAGAAATCTGTACCACCTCTTCACTTAAATTTATGGAATTATTAATAGGATTACAGAAACGCGCCTTAGAGGAATTTGAAGTTGAAATTGAGGATGTGCAGATTAAATTGAGGAATGCATCCACAACGTCAGAACTTGATGATTTCAATAAAAAGATGGAAAAGAACTTCTCTGTTTGGGAAAAGGAGATATCGGAAACCAAGGGTAAGAAACTCACCAGAGACCAGAATGATGTGCAACAAAATAGAGTCTATAGGTGGCAACATAACCATTCAAAAGCAACAACAAATTCAATGAGGCAAAGATCAATGTCGGTATCATCTGCATCATCCTCCAGCGAATATGGTGAAGCCAGGCATGGCGGAGTTCCATACCGAAATTTCCGTACACAAGGAAGGAACAAAAGGAAGATGGACCAGCACCATAATTATGGCAAGAGGAGATGGGGCCAACAAAGTCGAGCTGGTACCCCAGAAGACAATTTGAAGGTAATTAATTTATCCCAACACAAATTATCTGAAGTCGACATATCTGTTCTAGCAAGGGGACTAACATTTTCACCTGTGTCCCCTATTGACCATTTTACAGTTATAAAGGACCTGAATTTGTTTGCTCGTTCTTTGATTTTTAAGAAGTGGCACCACAGAAGCGAGCTTGATGAGATTTTTACCACACCTGCGGAAAGAAGAGCACTTAGGGATTTGGAGGAATTATATGATGAGCAGGATACCAATGACGACATGCAGGTACCGCTATGTATTAGGCCTAAATCGCAAAAATTCCCCCCTTTATCGGTATGCCCTACCATTGAGACCTTTGTCCGCTTGGTTAGTGAGGATTTTATGAAATTGGGAAAACACTGTCCCAGAGATAATTTGACTAGAGAGCAGAGAGTGAGTTTACAGAAATTAAGAAGTCTCACAGATGTCGTATATAAACCGGCTGACAAGGGCGGAAATATTGTTGTCTGGCCCTGTAATATGTATGAAGCAGAGGCTTCAAAACAATTGCGCAATGGTGTCTGTTATAAAAAAATGACTTTTAATCCCCTCTCCTCCTTCAAACAGACTTTGAGTACTATGCTGCAAGATGCAAAATCAGCAGGGATTATTTCCCCTGAATTGGCGAAAGCACTGATGGTGGATCAGCCAAGAATGCCGACATTATATTTGCTCCCAAAGGTTCATAAGCAGATGACTAAACCTCCCGGACGCCCGATCATATCAGGTAATGGGAATCTTTGTGAGAACATCAGCAAATGTATTGATGCTAAATTAAAACCCTTAGTTGAAAATCTACCTTCATTTGTACGGGATACTAACGATATGTTGAAGAGATTGGATGGAATACACTTCGAGGATGACACCATATTGGTGACTTGTGACATTGAGTCACTCTATACCAATATCCGTCACAGTGACGGTATTGAGGCTGCAAGATTTTTCTTGGAGTGCAGTAACGAGGGACAAGAAATGACTTCATTCATTTTGCAGATGTTGGAGTTCACATTGACACATAATGTGTTTGCGTTTAAGGGGTCCCTCTACCTACAGCTCCAGGGCACAGCGATGGGGGCAGCCTGTGCGCCCTCATACGCTAATCTGTTCTTGGGGCTGTGGGATAGGGAGCTCTTCCTGTCGGACCATGGGGACCTGGGAATGGATCGTGTCCTGTTTTGGGCACGGTACATTGACGATGTCCTCATGGTCTGCAGGGAGATGAAAGACAATTGGCCGACTTTTTTGCAAAATTAAATAGAAATGAAAAGAATATCCATGTGACATATTCCCATCATCGCGAACGTATTGATTTTTTGGATATCGCATTGAGTCGTGATCAATCGGGCTTGATACAAACTGACATGTATCGTAAATCAACGTCTACAAATACTTATTTACATGCGTCTTCCTTCCATCCGCAGCATATGATTAATGCAATCCCAGTTGGACAATACTTACGAGCAAGGTGCATTTGTTCCTCGGAAACATCCTTTCAAAAACAGGCAGGAGACCTGCGAAGAAGATTTAGGGAACGGGGCTATAGCAAGAGGAGCTTGAAAAAGGCTTATAGAAGAGCGGCAAACACTCCACGACAACAGTTATTACAGCCTCAGGTGGGTAGTAACGATATACAACCTGTAAGATTTATTACTAATTGCAACGCTCAATGGACAAATATGAAGAAATGCCTAGAGAAGTACTGGCCTTTACTTACTACCGATACAGTTTTAAAACAATATGTTACACCATATCCCACGATTACGGCTAGGAGAGCGAGAAATTTGAAGGATATTCTCGTGAAAAGCGAATATACTCCACCACCAGCTCCGGGGATTTTTGGCTATGCTAGGAGAGAGGAGGGTGGATGTTCACCCTGTGGCCGCTGTATTGCTTGCCCCAATATACAACGAGATGACTCCTTCTTAAACTCGGCAGGTACAAGAGAATACAAGATCAGACCCAGAATCACATGTCAGACGAAGGGAGTAATATACTATGCATCGTGCCCATGTGTTAAAATTTACATCGGTATGACAACAAGACCTTTAAAGGTACGTGTACGAGAACACATGCGGGATATTCGCCTAGCTGCCTCATGTGATGAGATTGAATATTTGAAACCTATTGCCCGTCACTTCGCTGAGTACCATGAATGCGACCCCACAATACTAAAAGTGAAAGGTAGTGATTGTGTTGACTTGGGTATTCGAGGGGGGAATATTACAAAAACTTTGGCACAGAAAGAAAGTCGGTGGATATGGACACTCAAGACTCTTCACCCATCGGGTTTGAACGATGTGTTACCTTTTTCCCCTTTTCTCTGACCACTTATATTCCATCCCAGTGGGTAAAATTCGTGTTTTTAAAATTGTTTTTAATCATGTTTTATTAATAAAATTATTTTTTTATTTATAGGATTCACTGATCTGCCATCTCCTTGTCGGACCCCTAACCGGACCCCCTATGTCTCCCCCTTTTTGGACATCTGAGCTGACCCTGTGTCATGGACTATTTACATAAATTATGAATTATATATTCTATACCCCCCTTCTTTATGATCTATCATATTGGTGGCCTTATGGGTACTCTCTAATTTTTGTTTTACTTTATTTTGCCCACGACCACTGATGTTATGTGTATGCATATATCTCTTTGAGAAGGGGGTATTATTGCATATACATATAGATATATGTTCACTTTGCACTTTTTCAATACCTTTTTACTTTTTTAATATCTATTATCTTATTATTCACGGTAATACACAACTCTTAATATCACTCACCTTTTAGATATTACTCACTAATCAATTTTGATGTGGTTGAGAGA
>NC_079191.1:115074385-115199037 GCF_029499605.1 Hyla sarda
AGCAAACCTAACGACTTGTTAGAATGTGGACAAAATCCTGCAATTAGAATCACAATACAGTGAGGGTGGTAGCGGGTCGGAGCATGCAGTACTACAAATACCACCATCCCGGCCTGTGAGGCACAGGCCCAGCACCTAGCAAATAGGGGAACAGAACAGGGAACTTGATAGAAAGAAGTACTAGCGAGAGAAAAAAAATGAAAAAAAGGGGGGGGGGGGGGGAGTACATGCTTGAAAAGGACCAAAGAGGTGAAAAGAGTGTGAGACAATCTGGAAGAGAGAACAGGGGGTGGGAGGGAGGTGGGGGTATGGAAGGGGGAGAGGAGGGGGGGTGGGGTCGGGGGGTGGTGGTGAGGGAGGGCAGGAAAGAAAAAAGGGGGGGTGGGGGAGGAGGGGAGGTGTAGGGAAAAAGAGAGGGGGAATAGAATGGGGAGGTGAGGAAGGGACAGGGGTAACAACAGGGTAGGGCAGGAGATAGGGGTGGCAAGAGAGAGGGTGACAGATGTGTGATAGTAACAGTGGCGGGGGGGGGTAAGATATAAAGAGCTGAGGCTAGGTAAAGGGGAGGGAACACTTGAAGGAGATGCTCATGAAGGACAAGAAGGGAATAGAAAAGACACGGCCAATTAGAGAGAAGAGGAGAGGGAAACTACATGAAAGTCACCAACACATGTTTAAAACTTGGGGTCACCCCTTCAGGGTAGTGCAGGGGTCAGATACGTTGTAGAAAAGGCACATATTAAAAATAAACATTAATAAAGGGACATGCCCTGTAACAAAGGCGATCTCATCTGCCCAACCCAGGGTGAGTCCAGAGCCGAGTCTAATCAGCTGTATGCTTAGCAAAGCCTATAATACTTGTCGCCAAGGAAGATACATATACTGCCCTGAGGGTCTCATGCTCTTTGCCAAAGGGGGATGTATACTGCTCTGAGGGTCTAATACTGATTGCTGAAGGGGATGTATACTGTTCTGAGTGCTTCTTTATGGTGCTATGACAGTGCAAGGGCTGTATATACATATTTACATCGTATTTATATTCAGAAATTGCAAAAGACAATTCATAATGATGAACACGAACCACTAAGTCCTTATACATATATAAAAAATGATGCACATTCAATGCTACACTTGAAAATCCCTGTAGATAATTTTTATTATAGTTATTCTACAAGGACAGAGTCTTGCTGGTCTTGCGATTTATTTTTTTTTTCCTCATGTGCAACATATTTATTATAATATCACTAGGGGGTTAATAATTTTTGCGCACTGAAGCATAAAAACAATACAATGAATCACTTTAGAGCAACACTTTGTCTGATTCCTCCTCTGCAACATTTCTGCAGCTTTTACCACCATTGAGCAAAAAATGTGCGACTTTCTTAAAATGCTCTTTACTGCCTTTTGTGTAAGCCAGGTCCGGGCTGGTGAAGGCTATGTGACCGACTTGTGACTTTTTAAAAATAAATCACTTTATGAAGTAGCAAACACTTCAGAGTGAAAAACTAAAAGTGTGTACCAAGGTCATTGAAGTAAAAAACACTTTAGAAAAATGTTTTCCGCATCAGATGTTTCGGTGACTCTTCTACACCCAAAAAAATGCTCTAAAGCTTTTTATGATAACACAAACACAAATAAAACAGCAAACCTAACGACTTGTTAGAATGTGGACAAAATCCTCAGATAACTGCAATTAGAATCACAATACAGTGAGGGTGGTAGCGGGTCGGAGCGTGCGGTACTACAAATACCACCATCCCGGCCTGTGAGGCACAGGCCCAGCAACTAGCAAATAGGGGAACAGAACAGGGAACTTGATAGAAAGAAGTACTAGCGAGAGAAAAAAAATGAAAAAAAGGGGGGGGGGGGGGGAGTACATGCTTGAAAAGGACCAAAGAGGTGAAAAGAGTGTGAGACAATCTGGAAGAGAGAACAGGGGGTGGGAGGGAGGTGGGGGTATGGAAGGGGGAGAGGAGGGGGGTGGGGTCGGGGGGTGGTGGTGAGGGAGGGCAGGAAAGAAAAAAGGGGGGGTGGGGGAGGAGGGGAGGTGTAGGGAAAAAGAGAGGGGGAATAGAATGGGGAGGTGAGGAAGGGACAGGGGTAACAACAGGGTAGGGCAGGGGGATAGGGGTGGCAAGAGAGAGGGTGACAGATGTGTGATAGTAACAGTGGCGGGGGGGTAAGATATAAAGAGCTGAGGCTAGGTAAAGGGGAGGGAACACTTGAAGGAGATGCTCATGAAGGACGAGAAGGGAATAGAAAAGACACGGCCAATTAGAGAGAAGAGGAGAGGGAAACTACATGAAAGTCACCAACACATGTTTAAAACTTGGGGTCACCCCTTCAGGGTAGTGCAGGGGTCAGATACGTTGTAGAAAAGGCACATATTAAAAATAAACATTAATAAAGGGACATGCCCTGTAACAAAGGCGATCTCATCTGCCCAACCCAGGGTGAGTCCAGAGCCGAGTCTAATCAGCTGTATGCTTAGCAAAGCCTATAATACTTGTCGCCAAGGAAGATACATATACTGCCCTGAGGGTCTCATGCTCTTTGCCAAAGGGGGATGTATACTGCTCTGAGGGTCTAATACTGATTGCTGAAGGGGATGTATACTGTTCTGAGTGCTTCTTTATGGTGCTATGACAGTGCAAGGGCTGTATATACATATTTACATCGTATTTATATTCAGAAATTGCAAAAGACAATTCATAATGATGAACACGAACCACTAAGTCCTTATACATACATAAAAAATGATGCACATTCAATGCTACACTTGAAAATCCCTGTAGATAATTCTTATTATAGTTATTCTACAAGGACAGAGTCTTGCTGGTCTTGCGATTTTTTTTTTTTTTTTTTTCCTCATGTGCAACATATTTATTATAATATCACAAGGGGTTAATAATTTTTGCGCACTGAAGCATAAAAACAATACAATGAATCACTTTAGAGCAACACTTTGTCTGATTCCTCCTCTGCAACATTTCTGCAGCTTTTACCACCATTGAGCAAAAAATGTGCGACTTTCTTAAAATGCTCTTTACTGCCTTTTGTGTAAGCCAGGTCCGGGCTGGTGAAGGCTATGTGACCGACTTGTGACTTTTTAAAAATAATCCCTTTATGAAGTAGCAAACACTTCAGAGTGAAAAACTAAAAGTGTGTACCAAGGTCATTGAAGTCAAAAACACTTTAGGAAAATGTTTTCCGCATCAGATGTTTCGGTGACTCTTCTACACCCAAAAAAAAGGCTCTAAAGCTTTTTATGAATTCCCCCCCCCCCCCCCCCCCCCCCCCCCCCATAGAGCCTTGGCAGACACATTAGAGGTGTCAGGTGTAAAAGTAAAGTCTGTTGGGTGAGACTATAATATCCCACTTTTATTAATAATATTACAATCATAAGCATGTGCCAGCCTAAGCTATGGGTCTACGTGCTATTCAGTATAATAATATTGAATGAAGTAGCTGTTTGACAGATTCCATAGCATTAGGGATCTGTATGCCTGGCAGTGATAAGCAGGAGTAAGTGATAACAGAATGCCGGCATTGAAGATGCTTGTATAATTTCACGATTTTTTCATCAAATAATTCGACATCAGAAGGAGTGCTCTTCAAAGGCGCAAAAACTGATTATTCTTTTTGAATAGTAATTTCTCTGAAACTCTTAATGGATAGACAGAAGGGGCCAGAGCATCATTGCTGTAAAATTTACTCTATTTGGAAGCTGAAAATAATCGCCTTTGAAAAGATTTCTCATCAAAGTGTATGGACTCACCTTCATTACAATCAGAATCATAGCGTAAGACTGTATTTGTGCACTCTTAAAGCATGTATTAACCCCTTAAGGACTCAGGGTTTTCAGTTTTTGCATTTTCCTTTTTTCCTCCTTACATTTTAAAAAGCATTACCCTTTGAATTTTCTACCTAAAAATCGATATGATGGCTTATTTATTGCACCACCTTTTCTACTTTGTAATGATGTCAGTCCTTTTACCTAAAAATCTACAATGAAACAAAAAAAATAATAATAATTGTGCAATAATATTGAAAAAAATATGCCATTTTGTAAATTTTGGGGGCTTCCATTTCTACGCAGTGCATTTTTCGGTAAAAATGACACCTTCTCTTTATTCTGCAGGTCAATATAATTAAAATAATTTTCTAGTAGGTTTGAATTTGTTTTACTTCTGGAAAAAATCATAACTACATGCAGGAAAATTTATACATTTAAAAATGACATCTTCTGACCCCTATAACTTTTTTATTTATATGCATATGGGGAGGTATGGGGGCTCATTTTTTGTGCCGTGATATGAAGTTTTTATCAGTACCATTTTTGTTTTGATCAGACTTTTTTTATCTCTTTTTATAAATTTTTTTATGGTATAAAAAGTGACCAAAAATATGCTATTTTGGATCTTTTTTTTACATGTACGCCATTGACCGTGCGGTTTAATTAACAATATATTTTTATAGTTCGGACATTTACACATGCGGTGATACCACATATGTTTATATTTATTTTTATTTACATAGGTTTTTATTTATGGGAAAAGGGGGTGATTCAGACTTTTATTAGGGAAGGGATTAAATCACATTTATTAACTTTATTTTTAACACTTTTATTTTTTGCAATGTTATAGCCCCCATAGGGGACTATACCATTGCACACACTTATTTCCTAAACTGATCACTGCTATGCAATCCCTCGACTGCTCCTGCCTGGATCTCAGGCACAGAGCAGTCATTTGGCGATCGGACAACGAGGAGGCAGGTAGGGACCTCCCTTGTGTCCGTACAGCTGATTGGGACAGCGCGGTTTAACCACTGTGGTCCCGATCAGCCCGACTGAGCAGCTGGGAAGGTTTCCCTTTCATTTCAGTTGCGGCAATCGCAGCATCTGAAGGGTTAATACCGGACATCACCGCGATTGGTGATGTCCGTTATTAGCCGCGGATCCCGGGCGTTGATGGCCGCCGGGAATTTCAAAATTTGTCTTTTAATCTTAGGTATTGTGAAACCCTATTGTCTGCTTATGCTGCTGCCAACTCCATGCTGTGCCATTCAGACACTATATGGTCTCCTGATTCTTCAGCCAACTCCAGGCTGTGTGATTCAGCTACTATATGGTCTCCTCATGCTGCCAACACCTTCACACTGTGTCATTCAGCCACTATATGGTCTCCTCATGCTTCAGCCACATCCAAGCTTTTTTATTCAGCCACTATATGATCTCCTCATGCTGCCAAAACCTCCACACTGTGTCATTTAGCCACTGTATGGTCTCCTCATGCTGCCAACACCTCCACACTGTGTCATTCAGCCACTATATGGTCTCCTCATGCTGCCAATACCTCCATGCTGTGTCATTTAGCCACTATATGGTCTCCTCATACTGATGCCACCTCCAGGCTCTGTCATTGTGCTGCTCTGTGGCAGTGATTCTAAAGGAGATGCCTGTAATCTGCATGTCATTCTGAATAACAGTATTATTTCACTACCCCAGCACACTCCCTATGCATGTTAGAAAGGAGCAAAGTGTCCTACACCCCTATTGAGGCTCTCTGTAGTCCAGAAATAGTTGTTTTTATATATAGATTCACTGCAAATAAATTTGGATCAAACCAAATTTTTTTTTTTTAATTGGGTAGATTGGCCAAATCAAATTTTTCAAAAAGTTTGCTCATCTCTAATCTGTAGCAATACACATGAACACAGTACATGGAGAGGACCTGTAACAGATAAAATGTATAGGGATAGATAGGATCTATCAGTCTGAATATAGGGGGATTTGGAAAGACTGCTCCTGCAAAAGGAGTGCCGGTGGATATACCAACTTAATTCTATTCACCCAAAAGGTCTAAATGAGCAATTACACTTGGCATGTTTTCTTTGATCATACTGGCAGTTGGGTGATTCATCTAGGTAGTTAGGGATGGCTGTAGTCAGCCGGCAGGAGGTACATATCACCCATTTATATAGGGCATGGTAGAGCCTACTAGGAGGTTCCAGTGCGGGACCACCCTTTTAAGGGCGACCCACCCTCCTAGATTATAGGGATCTATAACAGGGATATATAGGACAAGTATAGGCTCCCTAGCACCCTGCCATACCCTGTCACTTTTTAACTAGTCCTGCCCCCTTATACTGCCATGGCCATAGCATCTTGTTTATGTCAAATCTTCTACTCTTTGGTAGATATTCCCATCCTGCCTCTCAGCCCGGGACCTTTCGGTATCCTTTATCATTTACCACCATCTACCACCAACTACGTGGCATTAGTTACATCTATGCCATTAAGCTGTGTGGCAACATTCACTCTAATAGTTTATAATTGCAACTGTTTGTGATGCAATATGTGTTGCATATTTTTGCACATATTTTTGCAATTATTTGTGATTCAATAAGTATGACATAGCTACCTTACTACCTTACTGTTTATGCTGCCTGTTATTCAGGATGTCTTTAAAACATTTCCCTTTCTTTTTAAACTGGTGTCCAATGGGCATATGCTTCTGCCGTTCTATGGTTTACATTTGTATCTAATCTGGGCTACCGTCTCTCACTGACGGGGATTACCCAGCACTGAGCATATCACGCCCTCACGTGGCGTCGCTGGAGAGGCGCGGCTCTGCGCTCTTAAGCCCGGCTCACATGACCGGTAGTGACGACAGACGCCACTATCTCACTTCATTCACCTGCACGCAGCAGGTTGTTCCTTGGGGCTCTAGAAACCAACAGAACCGTGAGTAGCATAGTAGCTGTGACTCTAGAGCACTGTGATTTTTCTTTCAGGTCCAATTACTTAATGGGTGCCCCTTTTCTTTTTACAGGTGTATCGTCAGGACCTGGCATTTATATTTTGGGACTAGACCAGACAATTCTTCAATTGTTTTTCTCCTTTTCCCTTAAAGGGTTTATATGTATTATTTAGCTCTAAACTGAGCATAATGCACATTAGGTTGCAGTCTGTCTAGGATACCATTTTGCCTTACAGGTCCCACTGTATATCGATAAATTGGCTATGCTTTTACCAGTTTATTAATTTAAGGTCTATTGTTTAATATCTGATACCTCCCTGATGACGCCACCCCTTACAGGGTGGTAGAAACATGTCGGCGGTTTTGTTCTATGAATCTGGATGTGCAAATTACCTATACATCTGCTGCACTCCAGTACACTTGATATCTTCAGACTAAGCAACACTGGTCACTCTGAGCTTCAAACTATTGCTTCATTAACACATAGACCGAGTTTTATTATACTCTTCACCTTAGTTAATCACTTATTCTATATATATATATATATATATATATATATATATATATATATACATATATATATATATATATATATATATATATATATCAATGAAGAAAATCTGCAGCACTACTTATCCAATACAGCAGCGGGTGCCAGCGCCCCAGACCCGATCAAAGTCCATGTAATATAAATGTAGAAAAAGCGCAGCACTCCTCAATAACGTGAAAAAAAGTGGTGATTTATTGGCTCACATAGCAGCAACGTTTCTGTCCTACCATAGGACCATTTTCAAGCTTAGTGACACAACTCAAGTAGGGGGTATATATACCCAAACATATGTGTGTAATCAACATCATGATCAATATAAACAATTAGCAAAATAAAGTGCATAAGTGCAAAAAATGCATTGCATTACAAGCAGTGTAAACAGTATCAAAAGTGTACATTCATATTATATAAAGTGCATTACATAAAATGTGCGGTAGATTAAAAACATGCTTGAAAATCTCATAATACATATAATTGTCTATTAATAACTGCAGCTGATAACAATATTAAATAATGTATACTAGTATAGTAGTAAGTGGAGATACCTGTGAGATGCTCCTGAGCATAACAGTATGGCGCCCGCAGCATGGGACGCCGTTCTCGGCGTCTACTATTGCGAGCGACCGAGTTCCGGTCAGGTGAACATGTCACATGACTAACAGCAATCACGTGATGCTGTAATCATGGAGCCCACAGACGCCTGAACTTGCGCCCGTGAGAAGCGTATGAATCAGATGGAGAATGGTCTAGTGTGTGAACAGCGCCCGAGGGATGGCACACAATCAATCCCAATGTATAGAGTAATAAGATATTGCACAGAATAGGAGAAATGAAATGAAATGCAAATAGAAATAAAATAAAAATAAAAACATAATGATAAACGAAAATGATATAAAAAATAAAAATAAAAAAATAAATAAAAAATAAAATAAAAAATAATAAATACAAATAAAATAAAATAAAATGATAAATAAATCAGAAGATATTGGTACACCAAACCAGTGTAATTCTTTATTATTAATGTTCTCTCCCTTGGGCTAGGGAAGGAGGATAAAGGTTATCTACTAGAGACCCTCCCTGCTTTGTAGGGCAACCCCGGGTGTGTCCAGCTGCTATGTGAGCCAATAAATCACTTTTTTTCACGTTATTGAGGAGTGCTGCGCTTTTTCTACATTTATATATATATATATATATATATATATATATATATATATATATATATATAAATATATATATTATGTGATATATTAAAAGTTACGTTTTATGGCACATTCTGAACACTAGTTCTTACATTTATAATCTGTGACATCATGTCAATCCAATATTGTGACCTCCTTAAATTAATGTTAAAAGTCATTACTTCTTCCACCTATTGATGACATTGATTTCAACCTACTGTGGTGATGAACAGAGGTTAAAGTATAAAAAAATTGCATCATTCTCCAAATACTTCTGGACTAGACCATATGTTTTACATGGCTAAAATTCAAAGTCTCCATCACATTTCCAGAACTGAAAGTTATATTGTTTATACGGTCTGCCAATACAAGGGAAATATCTTCCATGGTAACATTTAATCTGCTGTTTTAGTGTTCATATATCCATTTTATTGTTGAACTATAACAGAGATATATTTAGGAGGAACACAATGATAAATGGCACAAGTTGTAGTCATCATTGTGGCGGTTGGTATAATTTGTACATTGCTGAAATAAGTTGTTTTGCACCATATGCAGACATTACAGCTAAGTAGAGGCACACAAGATGCCTCAGATGGCTTATTGGAAATGCAGCCTTTGGGCATCTACAAAGTTATTATGAAGCTATAAGACACCTGATAAATCCATTCACTTCAGAAAGATTCCGATGTGCCCTCCAGCTTTGCATTGCGGAGTGATAATGGCAGTTCTTGCCTCTCCTATCAGTTTTGAAAGATGTCAGAATAATTTTCGTCTGCCATAGTAATTAATTTCTGATTGTGATTATGTTATTCCTTCTGTGCTCATTGCCTTTTTTCTTTTATGTTGGCTTTTTTTTTCATTCCTGTCTGCTGCTGTCTAGTCGAAATTCACTTTGTGAAGTTTACTGACCCGCAGATCTTTCTTATTCTCCCTCATGACAACTAATTAGGAACCCCACAGTTGGCAGCTGTTAATATGTCCACTGTTTCTTCAGCTGTTGTTTTCTGTATTAAATAGAGATTGATTTGTCACACCAGAGAATTTTGCATTGTCACAACCGAGGTGAGGTTTCAAGCCATATTTATTTAACTAAATTGTATGACTTAATTTAAGACATGTGCTTTTCATTTAATGAATCCAAAGACAAAGCTGACCTACCAGTGATTCATCTGAAGGCCTGAGGTTTGTTAAAGCTTCAAACTTCACTCCATGAACTCCAACTCAACTTCTGTATACAGATTAACCTTCAAGAATACTTTCAAGTTACATTGGTTAAAACATTTGCACTTAATTCTCTTAAGACAATTATTTCTTGCAACTTTTTTTCAAACGGTAAAATGTTACTTTACGGTCTGTAGTAAGACTTCATACATACGTGCAGATTTACAAATCCAGGTGCCAGAATTCTGTCTCAGTTTGCATCACAATACTTTTCAGACATTGTTAGAGCCTCGCTTGATAAGTAGGTGTGGCAGCATGAAATTAACATATGCAAATTTTCACATATGCGAAAATTCGAACGCCTATATCACAGAGTAGTATTAGAGCCTTCTTTACACCACACAAGCTGGAAGCAGAGAGGGATGATCACGGTGATGTGTACTGTGAAAAAGAAAAAAATGAATATTCGTAATTACGAATATATAGTGCTATATTCGTGAATATTCGCAAATATGCGAATATGCGATATTCGCAAATAAAATTTGCATTGTGAATATTTGCGAGCAACACTAGCATAGTATATTAAAATATAAGGTTAGCTAAACCGCACGATCGATGGCGTACATGTAAAAAATACCAAAGTCCAAAATAGTGAATTTCTGGTGACTTTATATTCCATAAAAATATTATTAAAAAGCGATTAAAAAGTCCCATCAAAACAAAAATGGTACCGATAAAAACTACAGACCACGGCACAAAGCACCATATGCGCAAAAATAAAAAAGTTATAGGGGTCAGAAGATGACAATTGTAACCCCTTAAGGACCCGGGCTTTTTCCGTTTTTTCATTTTCAATTTTTCCTCCTTAATTTTAAAAAATCATAACTCTTAAAAATTTTCACCTAAAATTATATATAATGGCTTAATTTTTGTGTCACTAATTCTAATTTGTAATGACATTAGTCATTTTATCCAAAAAATCTACGGTGAAACGGGAAAAAAAATCAATGTGCGACAAAATTGATGAAAAAACACTATTTTGTAAGTTTTGGGGGCTTCTATTTTTACGCAGTACATTTTTTGTCAAAAATGATACCTTATCTTTATTCTGTAGGTCCATACGGTTAAAATGATACCCTATTTGTATAGGTTTGAATTTGTATCACTTCCGAAAAAAATCATGAATACATGCATGAAAATGTATACGTTTAAAATGGTCATCTTTTGACCCCTATAACTTTTTTATTTTTCTGTGTTCAGGGCACTTTGAGGACTCATTTTTTGCGCCGTCATCTGACGTTTTTAGCGGTACCATTTTTGTTCTGATCAGACTTTTTGATCACTTTTTATTCACTTTTTTGTGGTATAAAAAGTGATCAAAAATGCGCTATTTTGGACTTTGGAATTTTTTTGCGCATACGCCATTGAACGAGCGGTTTAAAAAGCGGTATATTTTTATAAATTGGACATTTCCGCACGCGGCGATACCACATATGTTTATTTTTATTATTATTTACATAATGTTTTTTTTATTTTTGGAAATGCCGGGTGATTTAAACTTTTATTAGGGGAAGGGATAATTGAAAGGGTTAATGATTTTTTTACACTTTTCTTATGCAATATTATAGCTCCTATAGGGGGCTATAACATTGCATGTACTGATCTTTTACACTGATTGATCCATCTCCATAGGAATGGATCAATCAGTGTTTTCGGCGATTGAATGCTCAAGCCTGGATCTCAGGCTTGAAGCATTCATTCGGCGATCGGACAGCACAGGAGAAGGTAAGAAGACCTCCTCCTGTGCTACAGCTGTTCGGGATGCTGCGATTATACCGCGGCGATCCCGAACAGCTCCCTGAGCTAGCCGGGCACTTTTACTTTCGTTTTTAGCTGCGCGGCTCAGCTTTGAGCGCGCGGCTAAAGGGTTAATAGACCGCGGCACAGCGATCAGTGCCGCGCGCTATTAGAGACGGGTCCCGGCTTCACTATGATGCCGGGCCCGCCGCGATATGATGCGGGGTCACCGTGTGACCCCGCGTTATATCGCAGGACCGGGACCCATGACGTATGCATACGTCATGGGTCCTTAAGAGGTTAAACATTTCAATTTTGGTACATGCAGTTATCGTTTTTTTTAAGTAGTAAAAAAAACTTAAGCCTACATAAATTGGGTATACCTGTAACCGTATGGACCTACAGAATAAAGATAATGTGTCATTTTTATGAAAAGTGCACTGTGTAGAACAAGAAGCCCTAAAAAGTAGCAAAATGGCGTTTTTTTTTTTTCTTCATTTCAACCCAAAAATATATATATTTTTTTTTGTAGGTGCAAAATTGAACGCGTTAGGATTTTTAGAAGATGAGGAGGAAAAAATGAAAATGCAAAAACGAAGATTGTTTTGAGTCCTTAAGCTGAAAATGAGCTGAGTCATTAAGGGGTTAAACTCACCTGGGGCAAGTAACAGGTGTGGGAAATATAAAAATAAAAGCAATACTAAATTTTGCCAAAATGAACTGAATCTTGTGGACATATGAGACCAAGATAGAGATTTATGGTAAAAGACATCATTCTACTGTTTACCAAAATGGAATGAGGCCTACAAGGAAAAGAACACAGTACCTAAAGTGAGATATGGTGGAGGTTCAATTATGTTTTGGGGTTGTTTTGCTGCCTTAAAGGGGTATTCCAGGAAAAACCTTTTTTTATATGCATCAACTGGCTCTGGAAAGTTAAACAGATTTGTAAATTACTTTAATTAAATTAAAAAATCTTAATCCTTTCAATAGTTATTAGATTCTGAAGTTTTCTGTCTAACTGCTCAATGATGATGTCACATCCCGGGAGCTGTGCATGATGAGAGAATATCCCCATAGGAACTGCACAGCTCCCGGGACGTGAGTCATCAGAGAGCAGTTAGACAGAAAACAACTCAACTTCAGAAGCTTATAACTATAGGAAGGATTAAGATTTTTTAATAGAAGTAATTTACAAATCTGTTTAACTTTCTGGAGCCAGTTGATATATAAAAAAATGTTTTGGTCTGGAATACCCCTTTAAGGACCAGAGCATTTTTTTGCACATCTGACCACTGTCACTTTAAGCATTGATAACTCTGGGATGCTTTTATTTATTAATTTGATTCTGAGATAGTTCTTTTGTGACATATTCTACTTTAACAAAGTGGTAAATTTGCATCGATACTTGCATCATTTCTTGGTGAAAAATTCAAACATGTCATGAAAAATTTGAAAATTTGGTATTTTTCTAACTTTGAAGCTCTCTGCTTGTAAGGAAAATAGACATACCAAATACATTTTATATTGATTCACATATACAATATGTTTACTTTATGTTTGCATCATAAATTTGACATGTTTTTACTTTTGGAAGACATCAGAGGGCTTCAAAGTTCAGTTTTTTCCCCCAAATTTTATACTTTTACAAGGGGTAATAGGAGAAAATGCCCCACAAAATGTGTAACCCCAATTCATGGAAATACCCCATATGTGGATGTAAAGTGCTCTGCTGGCTCACTACAATGCTCAGAAGAGGAGGAATGCCATTGAGCTTTAAAAGAGAGAATTTGTTTGGAATAAAAGTCAGGGGTCATGTGTGTTTACAAAGCCCCCTGTGGTGCTAGGACAGTGGACCCCCCCAATTGTGACTCCCATATTGGGAACTACACCCCTCACAGAATTTAATAAGGGGTGCAGTGAGCATTTAGATTCCACTGGCATTTGACAGATCTTTGGAACAGTGGGCTGTGCAAATGAAAAATCAAATTTTTCATTTTCACGGACCACTGGTCCAAAAATCTGTCAGACACCTGTGGGGCGTAAATGCTCACTGTACCCTTTATTAGATTAAGTGAGGGGTGTAGTTTCCAAAATGGGGTCATAGGGGGGGGGGTCCATTGTTCTGGCACCATGGGGGCTTTGTAAACACACAAGGCCTTCAATTCCGGACACATTTTCTCTCCAAAAGCCCAATGACGCTCCTTCTCTTCTGAGTATTGTAGAGTGCCAGCAGAGCACTTAACATCAACATATGGTGTATGTTCTTACTTAGAAGAAATGGGGCTACAAATTTTGAGGGCTTTTTTCCTATTTTCCCTTGTGAAAATGAATAATTTAGGGTAACACCAGCATTTTTTTTTCATTTTCCCATCCAATGAAAATTCATCAAACACCTGTGGGGTGTTAAGGCTCATTATACCCCTTGTTACATTTTGTGAGGGGTGTAGTTTCCAAAATGGGGTCAAACGGGGGTATTTTTTTTTTGTTTATGTCAGAACCGCTGTAAAATCAGCCACCCCTTTGCAAATCACCAATTTAGTGTGCTCTCACTCCTGAGCCTTATAGTTCACCCATAGAGTATTTTACGCCCACATATGGGGTATTTTCATACTCAGAAGAAATTGCATTACAAATTTGGGGAATCACTGGCTTTTTTTTCCTTTTACCTCTTGTTAAAATAAAAAATATGGGGCAACACCAGCATATTAGTGTAAAAATTTGTATTTTTTTTACACTAACAGGCTGGTGTATACCCCAACTTTTCCTTTTCATAAGGGGTAAAAGGAGAAAAAGCCCCCCAAAATTTGTAGTGCAACTGCTCCTGAGTACTGAAATACCCCATATGTGGTCCTAAACTGTTTACTTGAAATATGACAGGGCTCCGAAGTGAGAGAGTGCCATGCGCATTTGAGGATTAAATTAGGGATTGCATAGGGGTGAACATAGGGGTATTCTATGCCAGTGATTCCCAAACAGGGTGCCTCCAGCTGTTGCTAAACTACCAGCATGCCTGGACAGTCAGTGGCTGTCCAGAAATGCTGGGAGTTGTTATTTTGTAACAGCTGCAGGCTCCGTTTTGGAAACACTGCCGTACGATACGTTTTTAATTTTATTGGGGGGAACAGTGTAAGGGGGTGTATATGTAGTGTTTTACCCTTTATTATGTGTTAGTGTAGTGTAGTTGTTACGTTATGTGCTCCGGCCACACATGCTGGCCATGACCGCATGACGGGGCTGGGACTCACATCACAGGATGCGCCCGCATGTGAGCCCCAGTCCGTCACTCACCGGGTGTTTCTCCTGCCTCTGCCTCTCTGCTCCAGTGCATGTGTCCCTGTCTCCTAGGGTGCGCGCGCACGTCAGAGCTTTATGATATAAAGGGCCAGTATGCTCATTAGTGTAATCCACCTGTAGCTCATTTACAAATTCCTCCACCCTCCTCAGTTCCATGCCGGATTTTGTTGCTTTGTGCCTTTGAGAAAGCGTTCCTCTGTATTGCCTTGCCGTATATCAGATCTCTTGCTCTTGTGACTTGACCTTGCTCCTCTGCCGCCTGCCTACTGAACTCCTGCTTCGCTTTGACTACGCTACTGTGCCGCCTGCCCTGACCTTCTGCTATCCAGACTACGAGTTGCCTTATCCCTCCTGTGCCTCGCATCGACTCAGCCCTATGTGATCAAGCCGTGCCAGGGGTAGCGACCTGGGTGCTTCCTGCAGCAGCAAGTCCATCCTGCTTTGTGGCAGGCTCTGGTGAAAACCAGCGGCATCTTAGACTCTGCTCCCTGGTACGGTCTGAGTCATCTGCCACACAGGTCCAGCAGATCCACATCCACTGGGGTTCCTGTCTTCAGAAATGTGAGTGTTACAGTAGTGTAGAGTTTTAGGGTACATTCACACAGGCAGGGGTTTACGGTGAGCTTCCCGCTAGGAGTTTCTGCTGCAGTGGAAAATTTGCCGCAGCTCAAACTTGAAGCAGGAAACTCACTGTAAACCTGCCCGTGTGAATGTATCCTGTACATTCACATGGGGAAGCAAACCTCCAGCTGTTTCAAAACTACAACTCCCATTATGCACTGACAGACTGTGCATGCTGAGAGTTGTACTTTTGCAACAGCTAGAGGCACACTGGTTGGGAAACCTTCAGCTAGGTTCTGTTACCTAACTCAGTATTTTCCAACCAATGTGCCTCCAGCTGTTGCAAAAACTACAACTCCCAGCATGTACTGATCGCAGAAGGGCATGCTGGGAGATGTAGTTATGCAACAGCTGGAGGTACGCAACTACAACTCCCAGCATGCCGAGGCAGCAGTTTGCTGTTCATGCTTGCTGGGAGTTGTAGTTTAGCAAGATCTGAAGGGCCACAGTTTAGAGACCACCGCACAGTAATCTCCAATCTGTGGCCCACCAGATGTTGCTGCAAAACTACAAATCCTAGCATGCCCAGACAGCAAACTGTTGTGTGGGCGTGCTGGAAGTTGTAGTTTTGCAAGATCTAGAGGGCCACAGTGATCTCCAAGCTGTAGCCCTCCAGCTGTTGCAAAACTGCAAATCTGGGCATGTCTGTATAGTGGTCTCAAAACTGTAGCCCTCCAGATGTTGCTAGGCAAAAACTCACCAGCTTCCATAGGATCGCTGCACCAGGGAACCGCACCAGGGAGCTGCATCACCGTCCTCTGCTGCCCGCCGCCGATCGCGGCTGGTAAGTGACCTCTGGTGCCAGTCGCATCACGGTTCCTCTGCTCTGCCCGGACTACAGTGGGTGGGCAAAGCAGGCAATCAAACTTTAACCCCCCCGCCCCCGATCTGCTAACTTTAACCCCCCCGCCCCCGATCTGTCACCCCTGCCACCTCCCTCCTATCCCTTCAGGGGGATCGGGGTTGTTGGTCGGGTGCCCGCTCCTGCCGTCCAGCTCTGCTTGTGTCTTGGGGAGATTTTCAATCTACATTCTGGATGAACTAAAAAATAAATAATAGCAGCAGGATTTCCAGGTGTGTGCTCCGTTTTCTTCTTTTGTTGCTGTTATATTTCATATATCTACCTACGTGAATCACTCCCAATTATTCCTGGTCTGCTTAGGACTCATACCCCAACCTTTTGCCTGTCAGCTATATTTATTGGAATCCACGCAGGCTGTGCCTGGTCTCTTTTGTTTGTTGAGAATTGTAAATTACTTCTATTACAAAATCTTAATCCTTCCAGTATTTATCAGAGGAAGTTGAGAAGTTCTTTTTAGTCTGACAACAGTGCTCTCTGCTGACACCTTTGTCCATGTCAGGAACTGTCCGGAGCAGGAGAAAATCCCCATAGCAAACCTATCCTGCTCTGGACAGTTCCTGACATGAACTGATGTGTCAACAGAGAGCACTGTGGTCAGACAGAAAAGAACAACACAACTTCCTCTGTTGTATACAGCAGCTGATAAATACTGTAAGGATTAAGATTTTTACATATATGTTAATTTTTAAATAATTTACAAATCTGTTTAACTTTCTGGCACCAGTTGATTTGAAAAAACGATATTTATATATTGTTTTCCACCGGAGTACCCCTTCAATTGAAGGATGTATAGATAAAGTCATTTACACTGTTTAGAATTATGACAAAATTTGAGATGAGAAATAGGTTCAGCTTGTCTGCATTGGAGAGGCACTGTCATTTGGCCTGCAGAAGAACAAAGCAGATAAACTGTTCTAGAATTCTTTTCTTTAACTTTCATCTCCTCGGTACAAATTGATTTTATAAATTGTTTTTCTTCATTTTTGAAAAGTGCTTTGGTTTTTAAGAAGATCTTTGATTGAATGCAACATTTACTTAAACACCTTCGAGACTGGCACAAAGAAAAAGGCATTTTAAGTGAGCAGAGTGCACGAATCCTGGCACTGCATAGGTTAAAGCAGAGAATTATATATTAGAAGATCTCTTTTGAATTATATTAAGCTGTGCCTGGGGATCTTGTTTTCAAATAGAAGTTTAGAACTTTGGTATTCTGCATCCATTGTACAAGAATTATATTACAGAGCCATGCTCAGTATTCCAGAGCGCAGTATTGTGAATGCAGACTTTCATTTGATTCATTTTCTTTTAATGTTACGTTTAAGATTTGTTTTTATACATAGGTCAATCACATCCCTTCCCTGCATTAGAGTTTCATGTCCATGCTTTCTTTTCCCATTAGCTTATTTCTCATCATAGTGCCATTGTGAATAGTTTATGTGGGTTTTATTATATCTTTCTCATTTTATGGCACAATTTCATTTTATGGAGATCGTTTTGTCTTTTGCCTTTTTACCTTTTTCTTCCAATGCTAAGCTATAACATTTCTTCCACAATAAAATGTCTATATGCAACAGATTTGTTTTGCTCATGGAAATCTGAAAACTATTAAAGTTTAAATTAAATAGTATCTATATCATGCTTAAATTATAACAGTAAAAGTGCAAGACATGGCAGACTCCTAAATCTAGCCAATATACTCAGATATATACAATAATCATGTTGTAAATGTTGTAAAGTTATTTTATTTTGGAGAAAATGGATTGAAAGGTCATCTTTGGTCTTCTCTGTTAAAACTCTGTGGCATATTTTTCACTCTTTGGGCTTATAAACACAGTTGCACTAAAGCTCTGTACAACCCTGTAATCAGATGGAGCGATAATGCGGCACCT
The DNA here is from genome assembly GCF_029499605.1 of Hyla sarda. Classification (NCBI taxonomy): domain Eukaryota; kingdom Metazoa; phylum Chordata; class Amphibia; order Anura; family Hylidae; genus Hyla; species Hyla sarda. The sequence goes on from NC_079191.1 coordinate 115,092,508, forward strand.
ATGGCAGTCTATATATCTATACCTCTGTATGCAAATCACAGAGGAGTCCAGCGCTCCACTTTAAAGGGGTACTCTGTTGGAAACATCTAAGCCCCTATCCAAAGCATAGGGGATAAGATGTTAGATCACGGCACCCCGTCATTCAGTGCACGGAGAAAACTCTGCTCTATGCCCGATGACTGGCGATGCAAGCCGCAACATCCCCTCCATTCACTTCTATGGGAGGAAGCGTGATGGATATGTACTAGCCATCACTCCCCCTGCCATAGACATGAATGGAGGGGGTGTGGCATGACGTCACGAACAAGGAAGCTGCAAGCTTTCGTTTTCCGGACACCACCACTGCTGGCTCGGAGTTCGTGGCGGGACCCCCACAATCTAGCATCTTATCCCCTATCCTTTGAATAGGGAATAAGATGTTACCAACGGAGTACCCCTTTATGCGGTGATGCCCTTCAGACTAATGTGGCCCTTAGTATAGCTACTGTTAGCTTAAAACACAGTACTATAAAAAAAATAAAGTGAATCCAACAATCAGGAGCCTAGTTTATGGTCACCTGATCAACATTAGGTGCAAAGCTGAAACATTCTAAATAAAAATACCAAACAGTTTCACAAAAATTAAAATAGGGAACTAATACAAAGTGCAACACTATGTAAACAAGTGGAAAAGAATCATTATGGGAAAAGGGGTATAGTGGGCATGAAGTCATGATGATCTCGTGGGTATTGCCCTGTGTAACCACGAGATCGCAGCAGGAGCTCAGCTGTCATACACAGGCAAGCTTTTGCTGCAACCAGGGGTACCAAAGTAAACTTTGATTTCAGCAGTTTAACCCTTATAGCCACTTATAAATGCGATCCTTTGGGTCCGTCCACACTGCTGAATTTCAGCCAGCGGAATTCCGCTGGTAGCAGAGTCTGTGCCCACTGCAAATATGCTGAAGTTTGCCACCAAAAGCGGATATCTGCCAAATGAATGAACATGCTCATTCTTTGGGAAGAATTCAGCAGCAAAATCCCATAAAAGTCAATGGGATTTGCATTTGTATCCAAAATCAGTTGTGCGAGCGGAATAGTGGCACAATTACAGAGGAAATTCAGTCCGGAATTTCAGTATGAAAGTTATTCAAACAGCCCACTGGAGTTTGTACTAGCCCAAAAACTGCCATTCACCAATCATTTTTGTACTTGGCAGCCATTTTGTGGTGTTTTCTACACATTGTGATTGTGCTTCTTGTTCTGTGTGCTTTGCAGAAACTGCATTGCTGAAAAAATTAGTGAACCACGTAAAATAGGCATGCAAAAGTAAAAACATATTCAGAACAAACATATATGAAAAAAAATAAAAAGAAATTAAAAGGTGCTTCATATATTAGGGTCTTAACATCTAGGGACAAATTGCTGTATAACCTCATCCCTGCTACAACTGTTGTCTCTTTGGATATCTGTCAAAACTATCTTCTCTTGCTGGTAGTGTCTGGTTTTACATGTAAATGGTTCAAAAGAGGCAGTACTTTTTTGACTATGTTCACATGGTAGAATGTCCGCAGGGAAAATTTCCATACAGAATTTGAGTAGCCTGGGATGAATCCTCATGTTATGTGTAACTAAATGCACATTTTATTCACCTTGGAGTGCCATGGACTACTTTTTCTGCTAGTTTTGGATCCTTTTCTATGCACCCTTATCATCACAAAATGGGTGACATACAGTAAAGATGTCTTTCTTCTAGATTCAATAGTATTCTCACATGTCATATTATGGAGTACTGTTTCTAAGGAAGAATATGGACTTATGCATAATTATGTGCATGGATCCTATAGAGGTTGATCTTTCTCCATTATCAAGAACAGGGTGCTACTAACACGGAGCAGCTCTCGGTCTGGTAGACCTGACCAATTCATGTATGACATAGAGAGACATTCTTTGAATACCATGTAATACCTGGGTGACTTTCCTTTCTCAATAGCTGCTGATTGTCAGGATGGCATCAATTTAGAAATGGTTAAATGAAAACTGAGATCAGTTGTTCATTGACAACAGTGTGAGTAGTTTCTCCCACATCCACTATTCAACCTTTCAAATATGAGGGACCGACACGTCATGAACAGGATTTTTAGGAAAACCCTTTTAACCCCTTAAGGACACAGCCAGCTTTATTTTTGCATTTTCATTTTTTTTCTCCCCATCTTCTAAGAGCCATAACTCTTTTTTTTCCATCTTCAGACCCATATGACGGCTTGTTTTTTGCAGGACTAATTGTACTTCCTAATTACATCACTCATTTTAACATTTCACCACAAAATCTACAGCAAAACCCCCCAAAAAAAATTATTTGTAGGACAAAATTTTAAAAATAAATGTCATTTTGTAACTTTTGGGGGCTTTGAGGGCTTCCGTTTTCAGTAAAAATGAGACCTTATGGTTAGCCTGTAGGTCTATATGATTAAATGATATTTATAGGTTTGATTTTGTTTTACAATCTTTTATTGGGTTTTTCAAAACATAAACATAACAGACATTTATAACATAGTGTTAAACAGTCATGACATCTCTTATATGGGGGGATCCATCACATAATATAATATACATGCATATTACAAGGATATTATTGTAAGATTATGTGTATGCGACAATCAACCCTTCAATAGTAAGTTATGTAGAACAACAAGGAACTATTGAGTCCAAGGTAGGACTAGAGTAACGATGGAAACATAGTAATCAAAACAAGTAAAGATAAAATAAAAGACTTGTGTGCAACTAGCACTGTTACTTTAGGTTTAATCACTCTGTAGATCTCATTCTCGTGGGTACACCCGAGTAGGCGGACTTCATCTTCTCCATATATATATATATATATATATATATATATATATATATATATATATATATATCTATATCATCTATACTGCTTGTTGTTTAATTGTAGCTATCTGTTGAACAGCATTTAACTGTGTCATGGAGGTTTGTAGAGAGTTCACCATGGTTCCCAAGATGAGGCATATTCTTCCCTTTTGCCTCTCTGACCCGCTAAAACCAGTTCATGGGTGCAGTGGATTAATAAAGTATTTATTAGTTCTCTAACGTGAGGAGAATCTTTGTATTTCCATTTGGATGCTAATATGGTTCTATACGTTAGGCATATGTGGGTTACTGGAGTTTGAATAATTTTTGGAAGATCTTCTATCCCCAGCAATAGCAGTAATGATTCGTCTTTAATGTGAAAGCCTTGGGGGGCTAATCTTGATATCATAATATAAATGTAATAAATTGGAAAATAATAGGGCATGTGAGGAAGATGTGTTTTAAGGATCCCTGGCCACCACAATTTTTTTGGCTTGAAATACCACCTATTAACCATTTTGCAATGGTGTTCCCATAAATTGGCACACACTGTTGCCTTTTTAGCTGTTGTAAAGGAGCTCAACCATTTAGTTTCAGAGAAGGTTTTCCCTAGATCCGTTTCCCAACTTCTCATGCCTGGATTTTGTTTTACTTCATTTAAAAAATGATAACATTTTGTACAAAAATTTGCACAATTAAAATTCTCTTCTTCTGACCCCTATAACTTTTTTATTTTTCTGTATATGGGGATGTGTCAGGGCTCTTTTTTTGCATCGTAATCTCTAGTTTTTATCACCATTAGTACCATTTATGTTTTGATGGGACTTTTTAACCGCTATGCTAGTATTAACGGTACTCGATTGCTCCAACCTGCCATGGCTGACTGGAGCACAGGAGCATCGATCAGATGGAAAGGAGGCAGGTAAGTGCCCTTCTACCATCCTCTCAGCTAATCACCCTGACTGAGCAGCAGGGACCATTATTTTGACATTTTAGATGCCGCAATCAATTTTGATGCAGCATCTAAAAAGTTAATACTGGGCATCACTGCAATCGGTGATGTCCAGCATTGGCCATGGGTCCCTGCGGCTGATAGCTGCCAGGACCGTCCTGCTATAATGCGCACTCAGCTAATGAGAGCGCATCATAGTAGGTGAGCGGGCGCAGGTTGTACAGGTACGCCCTGCGTCCTTAAGTTTAAAAAAGAATGTCTTATTTTGACCACCTATAACTTTCTAATTTTTTCATATACTTTTACATATTATTTGTTTTACTTCTTGGGGATGAAGGACATACAGTTATGGAGGTCAGAAGAGGATATTTTTAAAGATGCAAATTTTTGTACAAAAATTTTTAATTTTTTAAAAGAAGTTAAACAAAATCAAACCTTTATAAGTTGGGTACCATTTTAATCATATGGACCTACAGAATTGAAAGCCTCCAATAGTTACAAAATTGTGTTTTTTTACTTTGTCCGACAAATAATTTTTTTCCTGTTTCACAAAAAACAAGCCCTCATATGGGTCTGTAGGTGGAAAATTATAAGTGTTATGATTTTTAAAAGGGGAGGAGGAAAAAATGAAAGTACAAAAATGAAAAATGGTCCGCTCATCAAGGGGTTAATCCCTTTTAAAATTATTTTGGAATGGCTTGTGACCAAAAAGCGGCAATTTTGGCCTTTTTTGGCATTTACACCGTTCACCATATGGAATCATTAATGTTATATTTATATATATTTTTTTACACTTTTTAGAAAGAAGGGACAAAGGAGTGATTACAATTTTTATTCTGGGGGGAGGAGTCTTCTTACTGTTTTAAAATGTTTCATGTAGGAAAATATTTAGAGCAATCCTTTGATTGCTAATGCTATTCAGTGCTATGCATAGGTATAACACTTATACGTATAATCGGTCTGCCAGAAGGCAGACCAGAGAAGAAGATCCACTTAGAAGCATGGAGAGGCAGGTGAGAAGACCTCTGGCCCCCATCTTGGCTCATGGGATCCCTGTGATTGTACCGGGGGTGGTCTGTTAAGCTGTACAAAGGCACTGCAATGCTTTAAATGCAATGATCAGTATTGATCACTGATGTCTGCCATTACCAGCTGGTCCTTGGAAGATGATAGCAGTCGAGACCTGCCATGTATGAAGAGAGCTTTATGTACAGGACGTAAATGTACGTTTTAGTGTACGAAGCACCAAGGCATCAGGATGTTAATTCACATCCATTGTCCTTAACCCCTTAAGGACTCAGGGTTTTTCCGTTTTTGCCCTTTCGTTTTTTCCTCCTTACCTTTTAAAAATCATAACCCTTTCAATTTTCCACCTAAAAATCCATATTATGGCTTATTTTTTGCGTCGCCAATTCTACTTTGCAGTGACATTAGTCATTTTACCCAAAAATGCACGGCGAAACAAAAAAAAAAATCATTGTGCGACAAAATCGGAAAAAAAACGCCATTTTGTAACTTTTGGGGGCTTCCGTTTCTAAGCAGTGCATATTTCGGTAAAAATTACACCTTATCATTATTCTGTAGGTCCATATGGTTAAAATGATACCCTACTTATATAGGTTTGATTTTGTCGCACTTCTGGAAAAAATCATAACTACATGCAGGAAAATTTATACGTTTAAAAATGTAATCTTATGACACCTATAACTTTTTTATTTTTCCACATACAGGGCGGTATGAGGACTCATTTTTTTGCGCCGTGATCTGAAGTTTTTATTGGTATGATTTTTATTTTGATCGGACTTTTTGATCACTTTTTATTCCTTTTTTAATGGTATAAAAAGTGACCAAAATATGCTTTTTTGGACTTTGGAATTTTTTTTGCGCGTACGCCATTGACCATGCGGTTTAATTAATGATATATTTTTATAGTTCGGACATTTAAGCACGTGGCAATACCACATATGTTTATTTATTTTTTTTATTTTTTACACTGTTTTATTTTTTTATGTGAAAAGGGGGGTGATTCAAACTTTTATTAGGGAAGGGGTTAAATGACCTTTGTTAACACTTTTTTTTACATTTTTTTTGCAGTGTTATAGGTCCCATAGGGACCTATAACACTGCACACACTGATCTCTCATGCTGATCACTGGCGTGTATTAACACGCCTGTGATCAGTGTTATCGGCGCTTGACTGCTCCTGCCTGGATCTCAGGCATGGAGCAGTCATTGGTCGATTGGACACCGAGGAGACAGGTAAGGGCCCTCCCGGTGTCTGGTCAGCTGTTCGGGACACCGCGATTTCACCGCGGCGGTCCCGAACAGCCCGACTGAGCAGCCGGGTCACTTTCACTTTCACTTTAGAAGCGGCGGTCAGCTTTGACCGCCGCTTCTAAAGGGTTAATACCGCACATCGCCGAGATCGGCGATGTGTGGTATTAGCCGCGGGTCCCGGCCGTTGATGAGCGGCGGGACCGAAGCGATATGATGCGGGATCGCGGCGCGATCCCGCTTCATATCGCGGTAGCCGGCGCAGGACGTAAATATACGTCCTGCGTCGTTAAGGGGTTAATTAGTTACCTGTTACAGAATATCTGTTTTCAGTCCATTAGGTTATTGCAAAGTTGCACAATAGAATTACAATGAAGTACGGATGAATTTCAACTGCTATTGCACATCTAAAACTGAGAAATGCTAAAAAAAAAAGAAAATGTTATTGGCGGAAAATGTGTTCTGAAACGTTCCATTAAATGCAATCATCATTTTACTTGCTGTAAAATCGAGAGCCATTTGTAGAATTTGTACCGGACATGTTTACAGCAGAGGCTATGTTGATTCAGACACTATAAAAAAACAATAAAATGTGCCAACCATGGCAGTAACCCAGTTAGTCACTAAAGAGACCCTGCAAGGAAGGAAGAAACAGATTCATTCAATGTTATTACAGATTTGACAACCTTGCAAATAAAATTTGGTTTCACAGGAAAAAAAAAATCTTTATTTATATATGTCCTTTGAAGCTCTATTAATTATATATACTGCTGTAGAACCTGTAAAGTATTCTTTACGGATGGAATAACTTTACGTGACTTGAAACAGTTTTTAAGCTTTTATTCTGGATCTGAAAAAAAATTAGCCTGGCCAAACTATGTCTTTTTCACCCAGTGGTGGGAAGTTTACATCCTGTAATACTTACTGGGTATTATCAGTCACTAAAAGCATCTATTAAGGATTCTGAAAGCCTCTTAGTAGTAGCCATGTAGGAAGCCATCATTATTGCAAATAGCAGTGTGGCAAAGAAGAGTGCACTTTCCACAGAACTTTTCCAAGGCTATACAGAAGTTTTTTCCTTACAGTTTTCAACAATTCCAGAATGTATATACGGGAAGTTGAAATGTCATTACAACTGTCATTACATTATTTTTAGGTTGTAGTAGAGCTGTATGTTTCACATGGAATACTATTTAGAGAGCTGTCGACAGATGTTGTAATTTTCAATTAATACAACTGCTTGTTCTATTTATAAAAATGTTTTCTTAATACCATATTGTTACGCCGAGCGCTCCGGGTTCCCGCTCCTCCCCGGAGCGCTCGCAGCGTTCTCCTGTTCGCAGCGCCCCGGTCAGACCCGCTGACCGGGAGTGCTGCGATAATGTCCCTAGCCGGGATGCGATTCGCAATGCGGGATGCGCCCGCTCGCGATTCGCATCCCGGCCCACTTACCAGACTCGTTCCCCGTCTGTTCTGTCCCGGCTCACGTGGCCCCGCTCCCTAGGGCGCGCGCGCCGGCTCTCTGCGATTTAAAGGGTCGGTGCGCCACTGATTGGCGCCTGGTTCTGATTAGTATGTTCACCTGTGCACTTCCCTATATAACCTCACTTCCCCTTCACTTCCTTGCCGGATCTTGTTGCCATTGTGCCAGTGAAAGCGTTCCTTGTGTGTTCCAAACCAGTGTTCCAGACCTCTTGCCGTTGCCCCTGACTACGATCCTTGCTGCCTGCCCTGACCTTCTGCTACGTCCGACCTTGCTCTTGCCTAATCCCTTGTACCGCGCCTATCTCAGCAGTCAGAGAGGTTGAGCCGTTGCCGGTGGATACGACCTGGTTGCTACCGCTGCTGCAAGACCATCCTGCTTTGCGGCGGGCTCTGGTGAATACCAGTAGCAACTTAGAACCGGTCCACCGGCACGGTCCACGCCAATCCCTCTCTGACACAGAGGATCCACCTCCAGCCTGCCGAATCCTGACACATATTAATTATCTTTTTAATTGTTTTGCACACAATTTCATTTACTGCAAGATTGTATCAAATGTTGCTTTCTAGACTTAAAGCTATGTATATCATAAACTAAATACTAAAGGGAAAAGGGAAACGGAAAAGGATGGAACTGAATTTGTTATATTTATTGAAAATTATTATTATTTGTCACATCAGTGGAAAGACATTCCAAAGTGGTCCATTGATTGAGGCCAGGGACCAGTCAGGTTGTATCACAGTGACTGTTGGCTCTCACATGTCTAACTTGTTGATTCTGAGAAGTAACTCTTTGTGCGGTATCACCAGTATTAGAGATGAGCAAATTTTTTAAAAAGATTTAGCCGATTTGCCTAATTTTCAGAAAAAATGTGGTTCGGTTCAAATTTATTTGCAGCAAATCTGAATTAAAAATGGCTATTTCTGGCCTACAGAGAGCCTCAATAGGGGTGCAGAACACTTTGCCTTGCTGTAACACGCATAGGGTATGTGCTGGGTTAGTGAAGTAATACTGTTATTCAGTATGGCATGCAGATCAGAGGCATCGCTATTAGAATCACTGTCTCAGTGCTGCACAATGACAGAGCCTGGAGGTGGCATTAGCATGAGGAGACCATATAGTGGCTGAATGACACAGCCTGGAGTTGGCAGCAACATGAGGAAACCATATAGTGGCTGAATGACACAGCCTGGAGTTGGCGACATCATGCGAAGACCATATAGTGGCTGAAGGACACAGTCTAAAGTTGGCGGCAGAAAGAGCAGACCATATAGTGGCTAAATGACACAGCCTTGAGTTGGTGGCAGCAAGAGCAGACCATATAGTTGCTGAATGACACAGCCTGGAGTTGGCGACAGCATGAGGAGACATATAGTGGCTGAATGGCACAGCCTGGAGATGGCGGCAGCAAGAGCAGACTCTATAGTGGCTGAATGACACAGCCTGGAGGTGGTGGCAGCATGACAAGATGACATAGTGGCTGAATGACACAGTCTGGAGTGGGCGGCAGCAGGAGGAAACCATATAGTGGCTAAATGACACAGCCTGGAATTGGCGGCAGCATAAGGAGACCACACAGAGGCTAAATGACACAGCCTGGAGTTGGCAGCAGCATGATGAGACCATATAGTGGCTGAATGACACAGCCTGGAGTTGGCAGCAGCATGAGGAGACCATATAGTGGCTGAATGACAGGCTGGAGTTGGCGGCAGCGTGAGGAGACCATATAGTGGCTGAATGACACAGCCTGGAGTTGGCAGCAGCATGAGGAGACCATATAATGGCTGAATGACACAACCTGGAGTTGGCGACCACATGCGGAAACCATATAGTGGCTGAATGACACAGCCTAAAGTTGGCGGCAGAAAGAGTAGACCATAGAGTGGCTAAATGACAGAGCCTTGAGTTGGCGGCAGCAAGAGCAGACCATATAGTGGCTGTATGACACAGCCTGGAGTAAGCGACAGCATGAGAAGACCATATAGTGGCTGAATGACAGCCTAGAGTTGACGGCAGCATGAGGAGATCATATAGTGGCTGAATGATACAGCCTGGAGTTCGCGGCAGCATGAGCAGACCTTATAGTGGCTGAATGACACAGCCTGAAGTTGGCGGCAGCATGAGGAGACCACATAGTGGCTAACTAACACAGCCTGGAGTTGGCGGCAGCATGAGGAGACCATATAGTGGCTGAATGACAGAGCCTGGAGGTGGCGGAAGCATGAGGAGAACATATAGTGGCTGAATGACACAGCTTAGAGGTGGCAGCAGCATGATGAGACCATATAATGCCCGAATGACACAGTGTGGAGGTGGAGGCAGCAAGAGGAGACCAGATAGTGGCTGAATGACACAGCCTGGAGTTGGCGGCAGCATGAGGAGACCACATAGAGGCTAACTAACACAGGCTGAAGTTGGTGGGAGCATGAGGGCACCATATAGTGGCTGAATGACACAGCCTGGAGTTGGCGACAGCATGTAGAGACATATAGTGGCTGAATGGAACAGCCTGGAGATGGCGGCAGCAAGAGCAGACTCTATAGTGGCTGAATGACACAGCCTGAAGTTGGCGGCAGCAAGATCCAACCATATAGTGGCTGAATGACGCAGCCAGGAGTTGGCAGCAGCATGAGAAGACCATATAGTGGCTGAATGACACAGCCTGGAGTTTGCGGGAGCATGAGGAGACCATATAGTGGATGAATGACACAGCCTGGAGTTGGCAGCAGCATGAGGAGACCATATAGTGGCTGAATGACACAGCCAGGAGTTGGCAGCAGCATGAGAAGACCATATAGTGGCTGAATGACACAGCCTGGAGTTTGCGGGAGCATGAGGAGACCATATAGTGGCTGAATGACACAGCATGGAGTTGGCAGCAGCATAAGGGGACCATATAGTGGCTGAATGACAGGCTGGAGTTGGCGGCAGCGTGAGGAGACCATATAGTGGCTGAATGACACAGCCTGGAGTTGGCGGCAGCATGAGGACACCATATAATGGCTGAATGACACAACCTGGAGTTGGCGGCAGCAGGAGGAGACCATATAGTGGCTGAATGACACAGCCTGAAGGTGGCGGAAGCATGAGGAGAACATATAATGGCTGAATGACACAACTTGGAGGTGTCAGCAGCATAAGGAGACCATATAATGCCTGAATGACACAATGTGGAGGTAGCAGCAGAAAGAGGAGACCATATAGTGGCTGAATGACACAGCCTGGAGTTGGCGGCAGCATTAGGAGACCATATAGTGGCTGAATGACACAGCCTGAAGTTGGCGGCAGCAAGAGCCGACCATATAGTGGCTGAATTACACAGCCTGGAGGTGGCGGCAGCATGAGAAGACCATATAGTGCCTGAATGACACAGCCTGGAGTTGGCAGCAGCATGAGGAGACCATATAGTGGCTGAATGACAGGCTGGAGTTGGCGGCAGCATGAGGAGACCATATAGTGGCTGAATGACACAGCCTGGAGTTGGCAGCAGCATGAAGAGACCATATAATGGCTGAATGACACAACCTGGAGTTGGCGACCATATGCGGAGACCATATAGTGGCTGAATGACACAGCCTAAAGTTGGCGGCAGAAAGAGTAGACCATATAGTGGCTAAATGACACAGCCTTGAGTTGGTGGCAGCAAGAGCAGACCATATAGTGGCTGTATGACACAGCCTGGAGTAAGCGACAGCATGAGAAGACCATATAGTGGCTGAATGACAGCCTGGAGTTGGCGGCAGCATGAGGAGACCATATAGTGGCTGAATGACACAGCCTGGAGTTGGCGGCAGCATGAGCAGACCTTATAGTGGCTGAATGACACAGCCTGGAGTTGGCAGCAGCATGAGGAGACCACATAGTGGCTAACTAACACAGCCTGGAGTTGGCGGCAGCATGAGGAGACCATATAGTGGCTGAATGACAGAGCCTGGAGGTGGCGGAAGCATGAGGAGAACATATAATGGCTGAATGACACAGCTTAGAGGTGGCAGCAGCATGATGAGACCATATAATGCCAGAATGACACAGTGTGGAGGTGGAGGCAGCAAGAGGAGACCATATAGTTGCTGAATGAAACAGCATGGAGTTGGCGGCAGCATGAGGAGACCACATAGAGGCTAACTAACACAGGCTGGAGTTGGTGGGAGCATGAGGGCACCATGTAGTGGCTGAATGACACAGCCTGGAGTTGGCGACAGCATGTGGAGACATATAGTGGCTGAATGGCACAGCCTGGAGATGGCGGCAGCAAGAGCAGACTCTATAGTGGCTTAATGACACAGCCTGGAGGTGGTGGCAGCATGAGAAGATGAGATAGTGGCTGAATGACACAGCCTGGAGTTGGCGGCAGCAGGAGGAGACCATATAGTGGCTGAATGACACAGCCTGAAGGTGGCGGAAGCATGAGGAGAACATATAATGGCTGAATGACACAACTTGGAAGTGTCAGCAGCATAAGGAGACCATATAATGCCTGAATGACACAATATGGAGGTAGCAGCAGAAAGAGGAGACCATATAGTGGCTGAATGACACAGCCTGGAGTTGGCGGCAGCATTAGGAGACCATATAGTGGCTGAATGACACAGCCTTGAGTTGGTGGCAGCAAGAGCAGACCATATAGTGGCTGTATGACACAGCCTGGAGTAAGCGACAGCATGAGAAGACCATATAGTGGCTGAATGACAGCCTGGAGTTGTCGGCAGCATGAGGAGACCATATAATGGCTGAATGACACAGCCTGGAGGTGGTGGCAGCATGAGCAGCCCTTATAGTGGCTGAATGACACAGCCTGGAGTTGTCGGCAGCATGAGGAGACCACATAGAGGCTAACTAACACAGGCTGGAGTTGGTGGGAGCATGAGAGCACCATATAGTGGCTGAATGACAGCCTGGAGTTGGCGGCAGCATGGGGAGACCATATAATGGCTGAATGACACAGCTTGGAGGTGGCAGCAGCATGACAACACCATATAATGTCCAAATGACACAGTGTGGAGGTGGCGGCAGCAAGAGGAGATCATATAGTTGCTGAATGACACAGCCTGGAGTTGGCGACAGCATGAGGAGACATATAGTGGCTGAATGGCACAGCCTGGAGATGGCGGCACAAAGAGCAGACTCAATAGTGGCTGAATGACACAGCCTGGAGGTGGTGGCAGCATGAGAAGATGACATAGTGGCTGAAAGACACAACCTGGAGTTGGTGGCAGCAGGAGGAGACCATATAGTGGCTAAATGACACAGCCTGGAATTGGCGGCAGCATAAGGAGACCACACAGAGGCTAAATGACACAGCCTGGAGTTGGCAGCAGCATGATGAGACCATATAGTGGCTGAATGACACAGCCTGGAGTTGGTGGCTGCATGGGCAGACCATAGAGTGGCTGAATGAGACAGCCTGGAGTTGGCAGTAGCAGGAGGAGACCACAGAGGCTAAATAACACAGCCTGGAGTTGGCGGGAGCATGAGGAGACCATATAGTGGCTGAATGACACAGCCTGGAGTTGGCAGCAGCATGAGGAGACCATATAGTGGCTGAATGACAGGCTGGAGTTGGCGGCAGCGTGAGGAGACCATATAGTGGCTGAATGACACAGCCTGGAGTTGGCGGCAGCATGAGGAGACCATATAATGGCTGAATGACACAACCTGGAGTTGGCGGCAGCAGGAGGAGACCATATAGTGGCTGAATGACACAGCCTGAAGTTGGCGGCAGCAAGATCCAACCATATAGTGGCTGAATGACGCAGCCAGGAGTTGGCAGCAGCATGAGAAGACCATATAGTGGCTGAATGACACAGCCTGGAGTTTGCGGGAGCATGAGGAGACCATATAGTGGATGAATGACACAGCCTGGAGTTGGCAGCAGCATGAGGAGACCAAATAGTGGCTGAATGACACAGCCAGGAGTTGGCAGCAGCATGAGAAGACCATATAGTGGCTGAATGACACAGCCTAGAGTTTGCGGGAGCATGAGGAGACCATATAGTGGCTGAATGACACAGCCTGGAGTTGGCAGCAGCATAAGGGGACCATATAGTGGCTGAATGACAGGCTGGAGTTGGCGGCAGCGTGAGGAGACCATATAGTGGCTGAATGACACAGCCTGGAGTTGACGGCAGCATGAGGAGACCATATAATGGCTGAATGACACAACCTGGAGTTGGCGGCAGCAGGAGGAGACCATATAGTGGCTGAATGACACAGCCTGAAGGTGGCGGAAGCATGAGGAGAACATATAATGGCTGAATGACACAACTTGGAGGTGTCAGCAGCATAAGGAGACCATATAATGCCTGAATGACACAATGTGGAGGTAGCAGCAGAAAGAGGAGACCATATAGTGGCTGAATGACACAGCCTGGAGTTGGCGGCAGCATTAGGAGACCATATAGTGGCTGAATGACACAGCCTGAAGTTGGCGGCAGCAAGAGCCGACCATATAGTGGCTGAATTACACAGCCTGGAGGTGGCGGAAGCATGAGAAGACCATATAGTGCCTGAATGACACAGCCTGGAGTTGGCAGCAGCATGAGGAGACCATATAGTGGCTGAATGACAGGCTGGAGTTGGCGGCAGCATGAGGAGACCATATAGTGGCTGAATGACACAGCCTGGAATTGGCGGCAGCATAAGGAGACCACACAGAGGCTAAATGACACAGCCTGGAGTTGGCAGCAGCATGATGAGACCATATAGTGGCTGAATGACACAGCCTGGAGTTGGTGGCTGCATGGGCAGACCATAGAGTGGCTGAATGAGACAGCCTGGAGTTGGCAGTAGCAGGAGGAGACCACAGAGGCTAAATAACACAGCCTGGAGTTGGCGGGAGCATGAGGAGACCATATAGTGGCTGAATGACACAGCCTGGAGTTGGCAGCAGCATGAGGAGACCATATAGTGGCTGAATGACAGGCTGGAGTTGGCGGCAGCGTGAGGAGACCATATAGTGGCTGAATGACACAGCCTGGAGTTGGCGGCAGCATGAGGAGACCATATAATGGCTGAATGACACAACCTGGAGTTGGCGGCAGCAGGAGGAGACCATATAGTGGCTGAATGACACAGCCTGAAGTTGGCGGCAGCAAGATCCAACCATATAGTGGCTGAATGACGCAGCCAGGAGTTGGCAGCAGCATGAGAAGACCATATAGTGGCTGAATGACACAGCCTGGAGTTTGCGGGAGCATGAGGAGACCATATAGTGGATGAATGACACAGCCTGGAGTTGGCAGCAGCATGAGGAGACCAAATAGTGGCTGAATGACACAGCCAGGAGTTGGCAGCAGCATGAGAAGACCATATAGTGGCTGAATGACACAGCCTGGAGTTTGCGGGAGCATGAGGAGACCATATAGTGGCTGAATGACACAGCCTGGAGTTGGCAGCAGCATAAGGGGACCATATAGTGGCTGAATGACAGGCTGGAGTTGGCGGCAGCGTGAGGAGACCATATAGTGGCTGAATGACACAGCCTGGAGTTGACGGCAGCATGAGGAGACCATATAATGGCTGAATGACACAACCTGGAGTTGGCGGCAGCAGGAGGAGACCATATAGTGGCTGAATGACACAGCCTGAAGGTGGCGGAAGCATGAGGAGAACATATAATGGCTGAATGACACAACTTGGAGGTGTCAGCAGCATAAGGAGACCATATAATGCCTGAATGACACAATGTGGAGGTAGCAGCAGAAAGAGGAGACCATATAGTGGCTGAATGACACAGCCTGGAGTTGGCGGCAGCATTAGGAGACCATATAGTGGCTGAATGACACAGCCTGAAGTTGGCGGCAGCAAGAGCCGACCATATAGTGGCTGAATTACACAGCCTGGAGGTGGCGGAAGCATGAGAAGACCATATAGTGCCTGAATGACACAGCCTGGAGTTGGCAGCAGCATGAGGAGACCATATAGTGGCTGAATGACAGGCTGGAGTTGGCGGCAGCATGAGGAGACCATATAGTGGCTGAATGACACAGCCTGGAGTTGGCAGCAGCATGAGGAGACCATATAATGGCTGAATGACACAACCTGGAGTTGGCGACCATATGCGGAGACCATATAGTGGCTGAATGACACAGCCTAAAGTTGGCGGCAGAAAGAGTAGACCATATAGTGGCTAAATGACACAGCCTTGAGTTGGTGGCAGCAAGAGCAGACCATATAGTGGCTGTATGACACAGCCTGGAGTAAGCGACAGCATGAGAAGACCATATAGTGGCTGAATGACAGCCTGGAGTTGGCAGCAGCATGAGGAGACCATATAGTGGCTGAATGACACAGCCTGGAGTTGGTGGCAGCAAGAGCAGACCATATAGTGGCTGTATGACACAGCCTGGAGTAAGCGACAGCATGAGAAGACCATATAGTGGCTGAATGACAGCCTGGAGTTGGCGGCAGCATGAGGAGACCATATAGTGGCTGAATGACACAGCCTGGAGTTGGCGGCAGCATGAGGAGACCATATAATGGCTGAATGACACAACCTGGAGTTGGCGGCAGCAGGAGGAGACCATATAGTGGCTGAATGACACAGCCTGAAGGTGGCGGAAGCATGAGGAGAACATATAATGGCTGAATGACACAACTTGGAGGTGTCAGCAGCATAAGGAGACCATATAATGCCTGAATGACACAATATGGAGGTAGCAGCAGAAAGAGGAGACCATATAGTGGCTGAATGACACAGCCTGGAGTTGGCGGCAGCATTAGGAGACCATATAGTGGCTGAATGACACAGCCTGAAGTTGGCGGCAGCAAGAGCCGACCATATAGTGGCTGAATTACACAGCCTGGAGGTGGCGGCAGCATGAGAAGACCATATAGTGCCTGAATGACACAGCCTGGAGTTGGCAGCAGCATGAGGAGACCATATAGTGGCTGAATGACAGGCTGGAGTTGGCGGCAGCATGAGGAGACCATATAGTGGCTGAATGACACAGCCTGGAGTTGGCAGCAGCATGAAGAGACCATATAATGGCTGAATGACACAACCTGGAGTTGGCGACCATATGCGGAGACCATATAGTGGCTGAATGACACAGCCTAAAGTTGGCGGCAGAAAGAGTAGACCATATAGTGGCTAAATGACACAGCCTTGAGTTGGTGGCAGCAAGAGCAGACCATATAGTGGCTGTATGACACAGCCTGGAGTAAGCGACAGCATGAGAAGACCATATAGTGGCTGAATGACAGCCTGGAGTTGGCGGCAGCATGAGGAGACCATATAGTGGCTGAATGACACAGCCTGGAGTTGGCGGCAGCATGAGCAGACCTTATAGTGGCTGAATGACACAGCCTGGAGTTGGCAGCAGCATGAGGAGACCACATAGTGGCTAACTAACACAGCCTGGAGTTGGCGGCAGCATGAGGAGACCATATAGTGGCTGAATGACAGAGCCTGGAGGTGGCGGAAGCATGAGGAGAACATATAATGGCTGAATGACACAGCTTAGAGGTGGCAGCAGCATGATGAGACCATATAATGCCAGAATGACACAGTGTGGAGGTGGAGGCAGCAAGAGGAGACCATATAGTTGCTGAATGAAACAGCATGGAGTTGGCGGCAGCATGAGGAGACCACATAGAGGCTAACTAACACAGGCTGGAGTTGGTGGGAGCATGAGGGCACCATGTAGTGGCTGAATGACACAGCCTGGAGTTGGCGACAGCATGTGGAGACATATAGTGGCTGAATGGCACAGCCTGGAGATGGCGGCAGCAAGAGCAGACTCTATAGTGGCTGAATGACACAGCCTGGAGGTGGTGGCAGCATGAGAAGATGAGATAGTGGCTGAATGACACAGCCTGGAGTTGGCGGCAGCAGGAGGAGACCATATAGTGGCTGAATGACACAGCCTGAAGGTGGCGGAAGCATGAGGAGAACATATAATGGCTGAATGACACAACTTGGAAGTGTCAGCAGCATAAGGAGACCATATAATGCCTGAATGACACAATATGGAGGTAGCAGCAGAAAGAGGAGACCATATAGTGGCTGAATGACACAGCCTGGAGTTGGCGGCAGCATTAGGAGACCATATAGTGGCTGAATGACACAGCCTTGAGTTGGTGGCAGCAAGAGCAGACCATATAGTGGCTGTATGACACAGCCTGGAGTAAGCGACAGCATGAGAAGACCATATAGTGGCTGAATGACAGCCTGGAGTTGTCGGCAGCATGAGGAGACCATATAATGGCTGAATGACACAGCCTGGAGGTGGTGGCAGCATGAGCAGCCCTTATAGTGGCTGAATGACACAGCCTGGAGTTGGCGGCAGCATGAGGAGACCACATAGAGGCTAACTAACACAGGCTGGAGTTGGTGGGAGCATGAGAGCACCATATAGTGGCTGAATGACAGCCTGGAGTTGGCGGCAGCATGGGGAGACCATATAATGGCTGAATGACACAGCTTGGAGGTGGCAGCAGCATGACAACACCATATAATGTCCAAATGACACAGTGTGGAGGTGGCGGCAGCAAGAGGAGATCATATAGTTGCTGAATGACACAGCCTGGAGTTGGCGACAGCATGAGGAGACATATAGTGGCTGAATGGCACAGCCTGGAGATGGCGGCACAAAGAGCAGACTCAATAGTGGCTGAATGACACAGCCTGGAGGTGGTGGCAGCATGAGAAGATGACATAGTGGCTGAAAGACACAACCTGGAGTTGGTGGCAGCAGGAGGAGACCATATAGTGGCTAAATGACACAGCCTGGAATTGGCGGCAGCATAAGGAGACCACACAGAGGCTAAATGACACAGCCTGGAGTTGGCAGCAGCATGATGAGACCATATAGTGGCTGAATGACACAGCCTGGAGTTGGTGGCTGCATGGGCAGACCATAGAGTGGCTGAATGAGACAGCCTGGAGTTGGCAGTAGCAGGAGGAGACCACAGAGGCTAAATAACACAGCCTGGAGTTGGCGGGAGCATGAGGAGACCATATAGTGGCTGAATGACACAGCCTGGAGTTGGCAGCAGCATGAGGAGACCATATAGTGGCTGAATGACAGGCTGGAGTTGGCGGCAGCGTGAGGAGACCATATAGTGGCTGAATGACACAGCCTGGAGTTGGCGGCAGCATGAGGAGACCATATAATGGCTGAATGACACAACCTGGAGTTGGCGGCAGCAGGAGGAGACCATATAGTGGCTGAATGACACAGCCTGAAGTTGGCGGCAGCAAGATCCAACCATATAGTGACTGAATGACGCAGCCAGGAGTTGGCAGCAGCATGAGAAGACCATATAGTGGCTGAATGACACAGCCTGGAGTTTGCGGGAGCATGAGGAGACCATATAGTGGATGAATGACACAGCCTGGACTTGGCAGCAGCATGAGGAGACCATATAGTGGCTGAATGACACAGCCAGGAGTTGGCAGCAGCATGAGAAGACCATATAGTGGCTGAATGACACAGCCTGGAGTTTGCGGGAGCATGAGGAGACCATATAGTGGCTGAATGACACAGCATGGAGTTGGCAGCAGCATAAGGGGACCATATAGTGGCTGAATGACAGGCTGGAGTTGGCGGCAGCGTGAGGAGACCATATAGTGGCTGAATGACACAGCCTGGAGTTGGCGACAGCATGAGGAGACCATATAATGGCTGAATGACACAACCTGGAGTTGGCGGCAGCAGGAGGAGACCATATAGTGGCTGAATGACACAGCCTGAAGGTGGCGGAAGCATGAGGAGAACATATAATGGCTGAATGACACAACTTGGAGGTGTCAGCAGCATAAGGAGACCATATAATGCCTGAATGACACAATGTGGAGGTAGCAGCAGAAAGAGGAGACCATATAGTGGCTGAATGACACAGCCTGGAGTTGGCGGCAGCATTAGGAGACCATATAGTGGCTGAATGACACAGCCTGAAGTTGGCGGCAGCAAGAGCCGACCATATAGTGGCTGAATTACACAGCCTGGAGGTGGCGGCAGCATGAGAAGACCATATAGTGCCTGAATGACACAGCCTGGAGTTGGCAGCAGCATGAGGAGACCATATAGTGGCTGAATGACAGGCTGGAGTTGGCGGCAGCATGAGGAGACCATATAGTGGCTGAATGACACAGCCTGGAGTTGGCAGCAGCATGAAGAGACCATATAATGGCTGAATGACACAACCTGGAGTTGGCGACCATATGCGGAGACCATATAGTGGCTGAATGACACAGCCTAAAGTTGGCGGCAGAAAGAGTAGACCATATAGTGGCTAAATGACACAGCCTTGAGTTGGTGGCAGCAAGAGCAGACCATATAGTGGCTGTATGACACAGCCTGGAGTAAGCGACAGCATGAGAAGACCATATAGTGGCTGAATGACAGCCTGGAGTTGGCGGCAGCATGAGGAGACCATATAGTGGCTGAATGACACAGCCTGGAGTTGGCGGCAGCATGAGCAGACCTTATAGTGGCTGAATGACACAGCCTGGAGTTGGCAGCAGCATGAGGAGACCACATAGTGGCTAACTAACACAGCCTGGAGTTGGCGGCAGCATGAGGAGACCATATAGTGGCTGAATGACAGAGCCTGGAGGTGGCGGAAGCATGAGGAGAACATATAATGGCTGAATGACACAGCTTAGAGGTGGCAGCAGCATGATGAGACCATATAATGCCAGAATGACACAGTGTGGAGGTGGAGGCAGCAAGAGGAGACCATATAGTTGCTGAATGAAACAGCATGGAGTTGGCGGCAGCATGAGGAGACCACATAGAGGCTAACTAACACAGGCTGGAGTTGGTGGGAGCATGAGGGCACCATATAGTGGCTGAATGACACAGCCTGGAGTTGGCGACAGCATGTGGAGACATATAGTGGCTGAATGGCACAGCCTGGAGATGGCGGCAGCAAGAGCAGACTCTATAGTGGCTGAATGACACAGCCTGGAGGTGGTGGCAGCATGAGAAGATGAGATAGTGGCTGAATGACACAGCCTGGAGTTGGCGGCAGCAGAAGGAGACCATATAGTGGCTGAATGACACAGCCTGAAGGTGGCGGAAGCATGAGGAGAACATATAATGGCTGAATGACACAACTTGGAAGTGTCAGCAGCATAAGGAGACCATATAATGCCTGAATGACACAATATGGAGGTAGCAGCAGAAAGAGGAGACCATATAGTGGCTGAATGACACAGCCTGGAGTTGGCGGCAGCATTAGGAGACCATATAGTGGCTGAATGACACAGCCTTGAGTTGGTGGCAGCAAGAGCAGACCATATAGTGGCTGTATGACACAGCCTGGAGTAAGCGACAGCATGAGAAGACCATATAGTGGCTGAATGACAGCCTGGAGTTGTCGGCAGCATGAGGAGACCATATAATGGCTGAATGACACAGCCTGGAGGTGGTGGCAGCATGAGCAGACCTTATAGTGGCTGAATGACACAGCCTGGAGTTGGCGGCAGCATGAGGAGACCACATAGAGGCTAACTAACACAGGCTGGAGTTGGTGGGAGCATGAGAGCACCATATAGTGGCTGAATGACAGCCTGGAGTTGGCGGCAGCATGGGGAGACCATATAATGGCTGAATGACACAGCTTGGAGGTGGCAGCAGCATGACGACACCATATAATGTCCAAATGACACAGTGTGGAGGTGGCGGCAGCAAGAGGAGATCATATAGTTGCTGAATGACACAGCCTGGAGTTGGCGACAGCATGAGGAGACATATAGTGGCTGAATGGCACAGCCTGGAGATGGCGGCACAAAGAGCAGACTCAATAGTGGCTGAATGACACAGCCTGGAGGTGGTGGCAGCATGAGAAGATGACATAGTGGCTGAAAGACACAACCTGGAGTTGGTGGCAGCAGGAGGAGACCATATAGTGGCTAAATGACACAGCCTGGAATTGGCGGCAGCATAAGGAGACCACACAGAGGCTAAATGACACAGCCTGGAGTTGGCAGCAGCATGATGAGACCATATAGTGGCTGAATGACACAGCCTGGAGTTGGTGGCTGCATGGGCAGACCATAGAGTGGCTGAATGAGACAGCCTGGAGTTGGCAGTAGCAGGAGGAGACCACAGAGGCTAAATAACACAGCCTGGAGTTGGCGGGAGCATGAGGAGACCATATAGTGGCTGAATGACACAGCCTGGAGTTGGCAGCAGCATGAGGAGACCATATAGTGGCTGAATGACAGGCTGGAGTTGGCGGCAGCGTGAGGAGACCATATAGTGGCTGAATGACACAGCGTGGAGTTGGCGGCAGCATGAGGAGACCATATAATGGCTGAATGACACAACCTGGAGTTGGCGGCAGCAGGAGGAGACCATATAGTGGCTGAATGACACAGCCTGAAGTTGGCGGCAGCAAGATCCAACCATATAGTGGCTGAATGACGCAGCCAGGAGTTGGCAGCAGCATGAGAAGACCATATAGTGGCTGAATGACACAGCCTGGAGTTTGCGGGAGCATGAGGAGACCATATAGTGCCTGAATGACACAGCCTGGAGTTGGCAGCAGCATGAGGAGACCAAATAGTGGCTGAATGACACAGCCAGGAGTTGGCAGCAGCATGAGAAGACCATATAGTGGCTGAATGACACAGCCTGGAGTTTGCGGGAGCATGAGGAGACCATATAGTGGCTGAATGACACAGCCTGGAGTTGGCAGCAGCATAAGGGGACCATATAGTGGCTGAATGACAGGCTGGAGTTGGCGGCAGCGTGAGGAGACCATATAGTGGCTGAATGACACAGCCTGGAGTTGGTGGCAGCAAGAGCAGACCATATAGTGGCTGTATGACACAGCCTGGAGTAAGCGACAGCATGAGAAGACCATATAGTGGCTGAATGACAGCCTGGAGTTGGCGGCAGCATGAGGAGACCATATAGTGGCTAAATTACACAGCCTGGAGTTGGCGGCAGCATGAGCAGACCTTATAGTGGCTGAATGACACAGCCTGGAGTTGGCAGCAGCATGAGGAGACCACATAGTGGCTAACTAACACAGCCTGGAGTTGGCGGCAGCATGAGGAGACCATATAGTGGCTGAATGACAGAGCCTGGAGGTGGCGGAAGCATGAGGAGAACATATAATGGCTGAATGACACAGCTTAGAGGTGGCAGCAGCATGATGAGACCATATAATGCCCGAATGACACAGTGTGGAGGTGGAGGCAGCAAGAGGAGACCATATAGTTGCTGAATGAAACAGCATGGAGTTGGCGGCAGCATGAGGAGACCACATAGAGGCTAACTAACACAGGCTGGAGTTGGTGGGAGCATGAGGGCACCATATAGTGGCTGAATGACACAGCCTGGAGTTGGCGACAGCATGTGGAGACATATAGTGGCTGAATGGCACAGCCTGGAGATGGCGGCAGCAAGAGCAGACTCTATAGTGGCTGAATGACACAGCCTGGAGGTGGTGGCAGCATGAGAAGATGAGATAGTGGCTGAATGACACAGCCTGGAGTTGGCGGCAGCAGGAGGAGACCATATAGTGGCTGAATGACACAGCCTGAAGGTGGCGGAAGCATGAGGAGAACATATAATGGCTGAATGACACAACTTGGAGGTGTCAGCAGCATAAGGAGACCATATAATGCCTGAATGACACAATATGGAGGTAGCAGCAGAAAGAGGAGACCATATAGTGACTGAATGACCCAGCCTGGAGTTGGCGGCAGCATTAGGAGACCATATAGTGGCTGAATGACACAGCCTGAAGTTGGCGGCAGCAAGAGCCGACCATATAGTTGCTGAATTACACAGCCTGGAGGTGGCGGCAGCATGAGAAGACCATATAGTGCCTGAATGACACAGCCTGGTGTTGGCAGCAGCATGAGGAGACCATATAGTGGCTGAATGACAGGCTGAAGTTGGCGGCAGCGTGAGGAGACCATATAGTGGCTGAATGACACAACCTGGAGTTGGCAGCAGCATGAGGAGACCATATAATGGCTGAATGACACAACCTGGAGTTGGCGACCACATGCGGAGACCATATAGTGGCTGAATGACACAGCCTAAAGTTGGCGGCAGAAAGAGTAGACCATATAGTGGCTAAATGACACAGCCTTGAGTTGGTGGCAGCAAGAGCAGACCATATAGTGGCTGTATGACACAGCCTGGAGTAAGCGACAGCATGAGAAGACCATATAGTGGCTGAATGACAGCCTGGAGTTGTCGGCAGCATGAGGAGACCATATAATGGCTGAATGACACAGCCTGGAGGTGGTGGCAGCATGAGCAGCCCTTATAGTGGCTGAATGACACAGCCTGGAGTTGGCGGCAGCATGAGGAGACCACATAGAGGCTAACTAACACAGGCTGGAGTTGGTGGGAGCATGAGAGCACCATATAGTGGCTGAATGACAGCCTGGAGTTGGCGGCAGCATGAGGAGACCATATAATGGCTGAATGACACAGCTTTGAGGTGGCAGCAGCATGACGAGACCATATAATGTCCAAATGACACAGTGTGGAGGTGGCGGCAGCAAGAGGAGATCATATAGTTGCTGAATGACACAGCCTGGAGTTGGCGACAGCATGAGGAGACATATAGTGGCTGAATGGCACAGCCTGGAGATGGCGGCACAAGAGCAGACTCAATAGTGGCTGAATGACACAGCCTGGAGGTGGTGGCAGCATGAGAAGATGACATAGTGGCTGAAAGACACAACCTGGAGTTGGTGGCAGCAGGAGGAGACCATATAGTGGCTAAATGACACAGCCTGGAATTGGCAGCAGCATAAGGAGACCACACAGAGGCTAAATGACACAGCCTGGAGTTGGCAGCAGCATGATGAGACCATATAGTGGCTGAATGACACAGCCTGGAGTTGGTGGCTGCATGGGCAGACCATAGAGTGGCTGAATGAGACAGCCTGGAGTTGGCAGTAGCAGGAGGAGACAACAGAGGCTAAATAACACAGCCTGGAGTTGGCGGGAGCATGAGGAGACCATATAGTGGCTGAATGACACAGCCTGGAGTTGGCAGCAGCATGAGGAGACCATATAGTGGCTGAATGACAGGCTGGAGTTGGCGGCAGCGTGAGGAGACCATATAGTGGCTGAATGACACAGCCTGGAGTTGGCGGCAGCATGAGGAGACCATATAATGGCTGAATGACACAACCTGGAGTTGGCGGCAGCAGGAGGAGACCATATAGTGGCTGAATGACACAGCCTGAAGTTGGCGGCAGCAAGATCCAACCATATAGTGGCTGAATGACGCAGCCAGGAGTTGGCAGCAGCATGAGAAGACCATATAGTGGCTGAATGACACAGCCTGGAGTTGGCAGCAGCATGAGGAGACCATATAGTGGCTGAATGACACAGCCAGGAGTTGGCAGCAGCATGAGAAGACCATATAGTGGCTGAATGACACAGCCTGGAGTTTGCGGGAGCATGAGGAGACCATATAGTGGCTGAATGACACAGCCTGGAGTTGGCAGCAGCATGAGGAGACCATATAGTGGCTGAATGACAGGCTGGAGTTGGCGGCAGCATGAGGAGACCATATAGTGGCTGAATGACACAGCCTGGAGTTGGCGGCAGCATGAGGAGACCATATAATGGCTGAATGACACAACCTGGAGTTGGCGGCAGCAGGAGGAGACCATATAGTG
Organism: Hyla sarda; assembly: GCF_029499605.1. Classification (NCBI taxonomy): domain Eukaryota; kingdom Metazoa; phylum Chordata; class Amphibia; order Anura; family Hylidae; genus Hyla; species Hyla sarda. Next base: position 115,117,675 of record NC_079191.1, read on the forward strand.
GCTGAATGACACAGCCTGAAGGTGGCGGAAGCATGAGGAGAACATATAATGGCTGAATGACACAACTTGGAGGTGTCAGCAGCATAAGGAGACCATATAATGCCTGAATGACACAATGTGGAGGTAGCAGCAGAAAGAGGAGACCATATAGTGGCTGAATGACACAGCCTGGAGTTGGCGGCAGCATTAGGAGACCATATAGTGGCTGAATGACACAGCCTGAAGTTGGCGGCAGCAAGAGCCGACCATATAGTGGCTGAATTACACAGCCTGGAGGTGGCGGCAGCATGAGAAGACCATATAGTGCCTGAATGACACAGCCTGGAGTTGGCAGCAGCATGAGGAGACCATATAGTGGCTGAATGACAGGCTGGAGTTGGCGGCAGCATGAGGAGACCATATAGTGGCTGAATGACACAGCCTGGAGTTGGCAGCAGCATGAGGAGACCATATAATGGCTGAATGACACAACCTGGAGTTGGCGACCACATGCGGAGACCATATAGTGGCTGAATGACACAGCCTAAAGTTGGCGGCAGAAAGAGTAGACCATATAGTGGCTAAATGACACAGCCTTGAGTTGGTGGCAGCAAGAGCAGACCATATAGTGGCTGTATGACACAGCCTGGAGTAAGCGACAGCATGAGAAGACCATATAGTGGCTGAATGACAGCCTGGAGTTGGCGGCAGCATGAGGAGACCATATAGTGGCTGAATGACACAGCCTGGAGTTGGCGGCAGCATGAGCAGACCTTATAGTGGCTGAATGACACAGCCTGGAGTTGGCAGCAGCATGAGGAGACCACATAGTGGCTAACTAACACAGCCTGGAGTTGGCGGCAGCATGAGGAGACCATATAGTGGCTGAATGACAGAGCCTGGAGGTGGCGGAAGCATGAAGAGAACATATAATGGCTGAATGACACAGCTTAGAGGTGGCAGCAGCATGATGAGACCATATAATGCCCGAATGACACAGTGTGGAGGTGGAGGCAGCAAGAGGAGACCATATAGTTGCTGAATGAAACAGCATGGAGTTGGCGGCAGCATGAGGAGACCACATAGAGGCTAACTAACACAGGCTGGAGTTGGTGGGAGCATGAGGGCACCATATAGTGGCTGAATGACACAGCCTGGAGTTGGCGAAAGCATGTGGAGACATATAGTGGCTGAATGGCACAGCCTGGAGATGGCGGCAGCAAGAGCAGACTCTATAGTGGCTGAATGACACAGCCTGGAGGTGGTGGCAGCATGAGAAGATGAGATAGTGGCTGAATGACACAGCCTGGAGTTGGCGGCAGCAGGAGGAGACCATATAGTGGCTGAATGACACAGCCTGAAGGTGGCGGAAGCATGAGGAGAACATATAATGGCTGAATGACACAACTTGGAGGTGTCAGCAGCATAAGGAGACCATATAATGCCTGAATGACACAATATGGAGGTAGCAGCAGAAAGAGGAGACCATATAGTGACTGAATGACCCAGCCTGGAGTTGGCGGCATCATTAGGAGACCATATAGTGGCTGAATGACACAGCCTGAAGTTGGCGGCAGCAAGAGCCGACCATATAGTTGCTGAATTACACAGCCTGGAGGTGGCGGCAGCATGAGAAGACCATATAGTGCCTGAATGACACAGCCAGGAGTTGGCAGCAGCATGAGAAGACCATATAGTGGCTGAATGACACAGCCTGGAGTTTGCGGGAGCATGAGGAGACCATATAGTGGCTGAATGACACAGCCTGGAGTTGGCAGCAGCATGAGGAGACCATATAGTGGCTGAATGACAGGCTGGAGTTGGCGGCAGCATGAGGAGACCATATAGTGGCTGAATGACACAGCCTGGAGTTGGCGGCAGCATGAGGAGACCATATAATGGCTGAATGACACAACCTGGAGTTGGCGGCAGCAGGAGGAGACCATATAGTGGCTGAATGACACAGCCTGAAGGTGGCGGAAGCATGAGGAGAACATATAATGGCTGAATGACACAACTTGGAGGTGTCAGCAGCATAAGGAGACCATATAATGCCTGAATGACACAATGTGGAGGTAGCAGCAGAAAGAGGAGACCATATAGTGGCTGAATGACACAGCCTGGAGTTGGCGGCAGCATTAGGAGACCATATAGTGGCTGAATGACACAGCCTGAAGTTGGCGGCAGCAAGAGCCGACCATATAGTGGCTGAATTACACAGCCTGGAGGTGGCGGCAGCATGAGAAGACCATATAGTGCCTGAATGACACAGCCTGGAGTTGGCAGCAGCATGAGGAGACCATATAGTGGCTGAATGACAGGCTGGAGTTGGCGGCAGCATGAGGAGACCATATAGTGGCTGAATGACACAGCCTGGAGTTGGCAGCAGCATGAGGAGACCATATAATGGCTGAATGACACAACCTGGAGTTGGCGACCACATGCGGAGACCATATAGTGGCTGAATGACACAGCCTAAAGTTGGCGGCAGAAAGAGTAGACCATATAGTGGCTAAATGACACAGCCTTGAGTTGGTGGCAGCAAGAGCAGACCATATAGTGGCTGTATGACACAGCCTGGAGTAAGCGACAGCATGAGAAGACCATATAGTGGCTGAATGACAGCCTGGAGTTGGCGGCAGCATGAGGAGACCATATAGTGGCTGAATGACACAGCCTGGAGTTGGCGGCAGCATGAGCAGACCTTATAGTGGCTGAATGACACAGCCTGGAGTTGGCAGCAGCATGAGGAGACCACATAGTGGCTAACTAACACAGCCTGGAGTTGGCGGCAGCATGAGGAGACCATATAGTGGCTGAATGACAGAGCCTGGAGGTGGCGGAAGCATGAAGAGAACATATAATGGCTGAATGACACAGCTTAGAGGTGGCAGCAGCATGATGAGACCATATAATGCCCGAATGACACAGTGTGGAGGTGGAGGCAGCAAGAGGAGACCATATAGTTGCTGAATGAAACAGCATGGAGTTGGCGGCAGCATGAGGAGACCACATAGAGGCTAACTAACACAGGCTGGAGTTGGTGGGAGCATGAGGGCACCATATAGTGGCTGAATGACACAGCCTGGAGTTGGCGAAAGCATGTGGAGACATATAGTGGCTGAATGGCACAGCCTGGAGATGGCGGCAGCAAGAGCAGACTCTATAGTGGCTGAATGACACAGCCTGGAGGTGGTGGCAGCATGAGAAGATGAGATAGTGGCTGAATGACACAGCCTGGAGTTGGCGGCAGCAGGAGGAGACCATATAGTGGCTGAATGACACAGCCTGAAGGTGGCGGAAGCATGAGGAGAACATATAATGGCTGAATGACACAACTTGGAGGTGTCAGCAGCATAAGGAGACCATATAATGCCTGAATGACACAATATGGAGGTAGCAGCAGAAAGAGGAGACCATATAGTGACTGAATGACCCAGCCTGGAGTTGGCGGCATCATTAGGAGACCATATAGTGGCTGAATGACACAGCCTGAAGTTGGCGGCAGCAAGAGCCGACCATATAGTTGCTGAATTACACAGCCTGGAGGTGGCGGCAGCATGAGAAGACCATATAGTGCCTGAATGACACAGCCTGGTGTTGGCAGCAGCATGAGGAGACCATATAGTTGCTGAATGACAGGCTGGAGTTGGCGGCAGCGTGAGGAGACCATATAGTGGCTGAATGACACAGCCTGGAGTTGGCAGCAGCATGAGGAGACCATATAATGGCTGAATGACACAACCTGGAGTTGGCGACCACATGCGGAGACCATATAGTGGCTGAATGACACAGCCTAAAGTTGGCGGCAGAAAGAGTAGACCATATAGTGGCTAAATGACACAGCCTTGAGTTGGTGGCAGCAAGAGCAGACCATATAGTGGCTGTATGACACAGCCTGGAGTAAGCGACAGCATGAGAAGACCATATAGTGGCTGAATGACAGCCTGGAGTTGGCGGCAGCATGAGGAGACCATATAGTGGCTGAATGACACAGCCTGGAGGTGGTGGCAGCATGAGCAGACCTTATAGTGGCTGAATGACACAGCCTGGAGTTGGCGGCAGCATGAGGAGACCACATAGAGGCTAACTAACACAGGCTGGAGTTGGTGGGAGCATGAGAGCACCATATAGTGGCTGAATGACAGCCTGGAGTTGGCGGCAGCATGAGAAGACCATATAATGGCTGAATGACACAGCTTTGAGGTGGCAGCAGCATGACGAGACCATATAATGTCCAAATGACACAGTGTGGAGGTGGCGGCAGCAAGAGGAGATCATATAGTTGCTGAATGACACAGCCTGGAGTTGGCGACAGCATGAGGAGACATATAGTGGCTGAATGGCACAGCCTGGAGATGGTGGCACAAGAGCAGACTCAATAGTGGCTGAATGACACAGCCTGGAGGTGGTGGCAGCATGAGAAGATGACATAGTGGCTGAAAGACACAACCTGGAGTTGGTGGCAGCAGGAGGAGACCATATAGTGGCTAAATGACACAGCCTGGAATTGGCAGCAGCATAAGGAGACCACACAGAGGCTAAATGACACAGCCTGGAGTTGGCAGCAGCATGATGAGACCATATAGTGGCTGAATGACACAGCCTGGAGTTGGTGGCTGCATGGGCAGACCATAGAGTGGCTGAATGAGACAGCCTGGAGTTGGCAGTAGCAGGAGGAGACCACAGAGGCTAAATAACACAGCCTGGAGTTGGCGGGAGCATGAGGAGACCATATAGTGGCTGAATGACACAGCCTGGAGTTGGCAGCAGCATGAGGAGACCATATAGTGGCTGAATGACAGGCTGGAGTTAGCGGCAGCGTGAGGAGACCATATAGTGGCTGAATGACACAGCCTGGAGTTGGCGGTAGCATGAGGAGACCATATAATGGCTGAATGACACAACCTGGAGTTGGCGGCAGCAGGAGGAGACCATATAGTGGCTGAATGACACAGCCTGAAGTTGGCGGCAGCAAGATCCAACCATATAGTGGCTGAATGACGCAGCCAGGAGTTGGCAGCAGCATGAGAAGACCATATAGTGGCTGAATGACACAGCCTGGAGTTTGCGGGAGCATGAGGAGACCATATAGTGGATGAATGACACAGCCTGGAGTTGGCAGCAGCATGAGGAGACCATATAGTGGCTGAATGACACAGCCAGGAGTTGGCAGCAGCATGAGAAGACCATATAGTGGCTGAATGACACAGCCTGGAGTTTGCGGGAGCATGAGGAGACCATATAGTGGCTGAATGACACAGCCTGGAGTTGGCAGCAGCATGAGGAGACCATATAGTGGCTGAATGACAGGCTGGAGTTGGCGGCAGCATGAGGAGACCATATAGTGGCTGAATGACACAGCCTGGAGTTGGCGGCAGCATGAGGAGACCATATAATGGCTGAATGACACAACCTGGAGTTGGCGGCAGCAAGAGGAGACCATATAGTGGCTGAATGACACAGCCTGAAGGTGGCGGAAGCATGAGGAGAACATATAATGGCTGAATGACACAACTTGGAGGTGTCAGCAGCATAAGGAGACCATATAATGCCTGAATGACACAATGTGGAGGTAGCAGCAGAAAGAGGAGACCATATAGTGGCTGAATGACACAGCCTGGAGTTGGCGGCAGCATTAGGAGACCATATAGTGGCTGAATGACACAGCCTGAAGTTGGCGGCAGCAAGAGCCGACCATATAGTGGCTGAATTACACAGCCTGGAGGTGGCGGCAGCATGAGAAGACCATATAGTGCCTGAATGACACAGCCTGGAGTTGGCAGCAGCATGAGGAGACCATATAGTGGCTGAATGACAGGCTGGAGTTGGCGGCAGCATGAGGAGACCATATAGTGGCTGAATGACACAGCCTGGAGTTGGCAGCAGCATGAGGAGACCATATAATGGCTGAATGACACAACCTGGAGTTGGCAACCACATGCGGAGACCATATAGTGGCTGAATGACACAGCCTAAAGTTGGCGGCAGAAAGAGTAGACCATATAGTGGCTAAATGACACAGCCTTGAGTTGGTGGCAGCAAGAGCAGACCATATAGTGGCTGTATGACACAGCCTGGAGTAAGCGACAGCATGAGAAGACCATATAGTGGCTGAATGACAGCCTGGAGTTGTCGGCAGCATGAGGAGACCATATAGTGGCTGAATGACACAGCCTGGAGTTGGCGGCAGCATGAGCAGACCTTATAGTGGCTGAATGACACAGCCTGGAGTTGGCAGCAGCATGAGGAGACCACATAGTGGCTAACTAACACAGCCTGGAGTTGGCGGCAGCATGAGGAGACCATATAGTGGCTGAATGACAGAGCCTGGAGGTGGCGGAAGCATGAGGAGAACATATAATGGCTGAATGACACAGCTTAGAGGTGGCAGCAGCATAATGAGACCATATAATGCCCGAATGACACAGTGTGGAGGTGGAGGCAGCAAGAGGAGACCATATAGTTGCTGAATGAAACAGCATGGAGTTGGCGGCAGCATGAGGAGACCACATAGAGGCTAACTAACACAGGCTGGAGTCGGTGGGAGCATGAGGGCACCATATAGTGGCTGAATGACACAGCCTGGAGTTGGCGACAGCATGTGGAGACATATAGTGGCTGAATGGCACAGCCTGGAGATGGCGGCAGCAAGAGCAGACTCTATAGTGGCTGAATGACACAGCCTGGAGGTGGTGGCAGCATGAGAAGATGAGATAGTGGCTGAATGACACAGCCTGGAGTTGGCGGCAGCAGGAGGAAACTATATAGTGGCTAAATGACACAGCCTGGAAATGGCGACAGCATAAGGAGACCACACAGAGGCTAAATGACACAGCCTGGAGTTGGCAGCAGCATGATGAGACCATATAGTGGCGGAATGACACAACCTGGAGTTGGCAGCAGCAGAAGGAGACCATATAGTGGCTGAATGACACAACCTGGAGTTGGCGACCACATGCAGAGACCATATAGTGGCTGAATGACACAGCCTAAAGTTGGCGACAGAAAGAGCAGACCATATAGTGGCTAAATGACACAGCCTTGAGTTGGTGGCAGCAAGAGCAGACCATATAGTGGCTGTATGACACAGCCTGGAGTAAGTGACAGCATGAGAAGACCATATAGTGGCTGAATGACAGCCTGGAGTTGGTGGCAGCATGAGGAGACCATATAGTGGCTGAATGATACAACCTAGAGTTTGCGGAAGCATGAGGAGACCATATAGTGGCTGAATGACACAGCCTGGAGTTGGTGGCAGCATGAGCAGACCTTATAGTGGCTGAATGACACAGCCTGGAGTTGGCGGCAGCATGAGGAGACAACATAGAGGCTAACTAACACAGGCCGAAATTGGTGGGAGCATGAGGGCACCATATAGTGGCTGAATGACAGGCTGGAGTTGGCGGCAGCGTGAGGAGACCAGATAGTAGCTGAATGACACAGCCTGGAGGTGGCAGCAGCATGAGGAGACCATATAATGGCTGAATGACACAACCTGGAGTTGGCGGCCACATGCGGAGACCATATAGTGGCTGAATGACACAGCCTAAAGTTGGCGGCAGAAAGAGCAGACCATATAGTGGCTAAATGACACAGCCTTGAGTTGGTGGCAGCAAGAGCAGACCATATAGTGGCTGTATGACACAGCCTGGAGTAAGCGACAGCATGAGAAGACCATATAGTGGCTGAATGACAGCCTGGAGTTGGCGGCAGCATGAGGAGACCATATAGTGGCTGAATGATACAATCTGGAGTTCGCGGAAGCATGAGGAGACCATATAGTGGCTAAATGACACAGCCTGGAGTTGGTGGCAGCATGAGCAGACCTTATAGTGGCTGAATGACACAGCCTGGAGTTGGCAGCAGCATGAGGAGACCACATAGAGGCTAACTAACACAGGCTGGAGTTGGTGGGAGCATGAGGGCACCAGATAGTTGCTGAATGACAGCCTGGAGTTGGCGACAGCATGTGGAGACATATAGTGGCTGAATGGAACAGCCTGGAGATGGCGGCAGCAAGAGCAGACTCTATAGTGGCTGAATGACACAGCCTGGAGGTGGTGGCAGCATGAGAAGATTACATAGTGGCTGAATGACACAGCCTGGAGTTGGCGGCAGCATGAGGAGACCACATAGAGGCTAACTAACACAGGCTGGAGTTGGTGGGAGCATGAGAGCACCATATAGTGGCAGAATGACAGCCTGGAGTTGGCGGCAGCATGAGGAGACCATATAATGGCTGAATGACACAGCTTGGAGGTGGCAGCAGCATGACGAGACCATATAATGCCCGAATGACACAGTGTGGAGGTGGCGGCAGCAAGAGGAGATCATATAGTGGCTGAATGGCACAGCCTGGAGATGGCGGCAGCAAGAGCAGACTCTATAGTGGCTGAATGACACAGCCTGGAGGTGGTGGAAGCATGAGAAGATGACATAGTGGCTGAAAGACATAACCTGGAGATGGTGGCAGCAGGAGGAGACCATATAGTGGCTAAATGACACAGCCTTGAATTGGCGGCAGCATAAGGAGACCACTCAGAGGCTAAATGACACAGCCTGGAGTTGGCAGCAGCATGATGAGACCATATAGTGGCTGATTGACACAGCCTGGAGTTGGCGGCTGCATGGGCAGACCATATAGTGGCTGAATGAGACAGCCTGGAGTTGGCAGTAGCATGAGGAGACCACAGAGGCTAAATAACACAGCCTGGAGTTGGCGGGAGCATGAGGAGATCATATAGTGGCTGAATGACACAGCCTGGAGTTGGCAGCAGCATGAGGAGACCATATAGTGGCTGAATGACAGGCTGGAGTTGGCGGCAGCGTGAGGAGACCATATAGTGGCTGAACTACACAGCCTGGAGTTGGCGGCAGCATGAGGAGACCATATAATGGCTGAATGACACAACCTGGAGTTGGCGGCAGCAGGAGGAGACCATATAGTGGCTGAATGACACAGCCTGAAGTTGGCGGCAGCAAGATCCGACCATATAGTGGCTGAATGACACAGCCAGGAGTTGGCGGCAGCATGAGCAGACCTTATAGTGGCTGAATGACACAGCCTGGAGTTGGCGGCAGCATGAGGAGACCACATAGTGGCTAACTAACACAGCCTGGAGTTGGCGGCAGCATGAGGAGACCATATAGTGGCTGAATGACAGAGCCTGGAGGTGGCGGAAGCATGAGGAGAACATATAATGGCTGAATGACACAGCTTAGAGGTGGCAGCAGCATGATGAGACCATATAATGCCCGAATGACACAGTGTGGAGGTGGAGGCAGCAAGAGGAGACCATATAGTTGCTGAATGACACAGCATGGAGTTGGCGGCAGCATGAGGAGACCACATAGAGGCTAACTAACACAGGCTGGAGTTGGTGGGAGCATGAGGGCACCATATAGTGGCTGAATGGCACAGCCTGGAGATGGCGGCAGCAAGAGCAGACTCTATAGTGGCTGAATGACACAGCCTGGAGGTAATGGCAGCATGAGAAGATGACATAGTGGCTGAATGACACAGCCTGGAGTTGGCGGCAGCAGGAGGAAACTATATAGTGGCTAAATGACACAGCCTGGAATTGGCGGCAGCATAAGGAGACCACACAGAGGCTAAATGACACAGCCTGGAGTTGGCAGCAGCATGATGAGACCATATAGTGGCGGAATGACACAACCTGGAGTTGGCAGCAGCAGAAGGAGACCATATAGTGGCTGAATGACACAACCTGGAGTTGGCGACCACATGTAGAGACCATATAGTGGCTGAATGACACAGCCTAAAGTTGGCGACAGAAAGAGCAGACCATATAGTGGCTAAATGACACAGCCTTGAGTTGGTGGCAACAAGAGCAGACCATATAGCGGCTGTATGACACAGCCTGGAGTAAGTGACAGCATGAGAAGACCATATAGTGGCTGAATGACAGCCTGGAGTTGGTGGCAGCATGAGGAGACCGTATAGTGGCTGAATGATACAACCTGGAGTTTGCGGAAGCATGAGGAGACCATATAGTGGCTGAATGGCACAGCCTGGAGTTGGTGGCAGCATGAGCAGACCTTATAGTGGCTGAATGACACAGCCTGGAGTTGGCGGCAGCATGAGGAGACAACATAGAGGCTAACTAACACAGGCTGGAGTTGGTGGGAGCATGAGGGCACCATATAGTGGCTGAATGACAGGCTGGAGTTGGCGGCAGCGTGAGGAGACCAGATAGTGGCTGAATGACACAGCCTGGAGGTGGCAGCAGCATGAGGAGACCATATAATGGCTGAATGACAAAACCTGGAGTTGGCGACCACATGCGGAGACCATATAGTGGCTGAATGACACAGCCTAAAGTTGGCGGCAAAAAGAGCAGACCATATAGTGGCTAAATGACACAGCCTTGAGTTGGTGGCAACAAGAGCAGACCATATAGCGGCTGTATGACACAGCCTGGAGTAAGTGACAGCATGAGAAGACCATATAGTGGCTGAATGACAGCCTGGAGTTGGCGGCAGCATGAGGAGACCATATAGTGGCTGAATGATACAACCTGGAGTTTGCGGAAGCATGAGGAGACCATATAGTGGCTGAATGACACAGCCTGGAGTTGGTGGCAGCATGAGCAGACCTTATAGTGGCTGAATGACACAGCCTGGAGTTGGCGGCAGCATGAGGAGACCATATAATGGCTGAATGACACAGCTTGGAGGTGGCAGCAGCATGACGAGACCATATAATGCCCGAATGACACAGTGTGGAGGTGGCGGCAGCAAGAGGAGATCATATAGTTGCTGAATAACACAGCCTGGAGTTTGCGACAGCATGAGGAGACATATAGTGGCTGAATGGCACAGCCTGGAGATGGCGGCAGCAAGAGCAGACTCTATAGTTGCTGAATGACACAGCCTGGAGGTGGTGGCAGCATGAGAAGATGACATAATGGCTGAAAGACACAACCTGGAGTTGGCGGCAGCAGGAGGAAACCATATAGTGGCTAAATGACACAGCCTGGAATTGGCGGCAGCATAAGGAGAACACACAGAGGCTAAATGATACAGCCTGGAGTTGGCAGCAGCATGATGAGACCATATAGTGGCTGAATGACACAGCCTGGAGTTGGTGGCAGCATGGGCAGACCATATAGTAGAAATCCTGGAGTTGGCAGTAGCATGAGGAGACCACAGAGGCTAAATAACACAGCCTGGAGTTGGCGGGAGCATGAGGAGACCATATAGTGGCTGAATGACACAGCCTGGAGTTGGCAGCAGCATGAGGAGACCATATAGTGGCTGAATGACAGGCTGGAGTTGGCGGCAGCGTGAGGAGACCATATAGTGGCTGAATGACACAGCCTGGAGTTGGCGGCAGCAAGAGCCGACCATATAGTGGCTGAATGACACAGCCTGGAGGTGGCGGCAGCATGAGAAGACCATATAGTGGCTGAATGACACAGCCTGGAGTTGGCGGCAGCATGAGGAGACCATATAGTGGCTGAATTACTCAGCCTGGAGGTGGCGGCAGCATGAGAAGACCATATAGTGGCTGAATGACACAGCCTGGAGTTGGCGGCAGCATGAGGAGACCATATAGTGGCTGAATGACACAGCCTGGAGTTGGCGGCAGCATGGGGAAACCATATAGTGGCTGAATGACACAGCTTGGAGTAGGCAGCAGCATGACGAGACCATATAATGCCCGAATGACACAGTGTGGAGGTGGCGGCAGCAAGAGGAGATCATATAGTTGCTGAATGACACAGCCTGGAGTTGGCGAAATGACACAACTTGGAGGTGTCAGCAGCATAAGGAGACCATATAAAGCCTGAATGACACAAAGTGGAGGTAGCAGCAGAAAGAGGAGACCATATAGTGGCTGAATTACACAGCCTGGAGTTGGCGACCACATGGGGAGACCATGTAGTGGCTGAATGACACAGCCTGAAGTTGGCGGCAGCAAGAGCCGACCATATAGTGGCTGAATTACATAGCCTGGAGGTGGCGGCAGCATGAGAAGACCATATAGTGGCTGAATGACACAGCCTGGAGTTGGCGGCAGCATGAGGAGACCATATAGTGGCTGAATGACACAGCTTGGAGTTGGCGGCAGCATGGGGAAACCATATAGTGGCTGAATGACACAGCTTGGAGTAGGCAGCAGCATGACGAGACCATATAATGCCCGAATGACACAGTGTGGAGGTGGCGGCAGCAAGAGGAGATCATATAGTTGCTGAATGACACAGCCTGGAGTTGGCGACAGCATGAGGAGATCATATAGTTGCTGAATGACACAGCCTGGAGTTGGCGACAGCAGGAGGAAACCATATAGTGGCTAAATGACACAGCCTGGAATTGGCGGCAGCATAAGGAGACCACACAGAGGCTAAATGACACAGCCTGGAGTTGGCAGCAGCATGATGAGACCATATAGTGGCTGAATGACACAGCCTGGAGTTGGTGGCAGCATGAGCAGACCATATAGTGGCTGAATGAGACAGCCTGGAGTTGGCAGTAGCATGAGGAGACCACAGAGGCTAAATAACACAGCCTGAAGTTGGCGGGAGCATGAGGAGACCATATAGTGGCTGAATGACACAGCCTGGAGTTGGCAGCAGCATGAGGAGACCATATAGTGGCTGAATGAAAGGCTGGAGTTGGCGGCAGCGTGAGGAGACCATATAGTGGCTGAATGACACAGTCTGGAGTTGGCGGCAGCATGAGGAGACCATATAATTGCTGAATGACACAACCTGGAGTTGGCGGCAGCAGGAGGAGACCATATAGTGGCTGAATGACACAGCCTGAAGGTGGCGGAAGCATGAGAAGAACATATAATGGCTGAATGACACAACTTGGAGGTGTCAGCAGCATAAGGAGACCACATAATGCCTGAATGACACAATGTGGAGGTAGCAGCAGAAAGAGGAGACCATATAGTGGCTGAATGACACAGCCTGGAGTTGGCGGCAGCATGAGGAGACCATATAGTGGCTGAATGTCACAGCCTGAAGTTGGCGGCAGCAAGAGCCGACCATATAGTGGCTGAATTACACAGCCTGGAGGTGGCGGCAGCATGAGAAGACCATATAGTGGCTGAATGACACAGCCTGGAGTTGGCGGCAGCATGAGGAGACCATATAGTGGCTGAATGACACAGCCTGGAGTTGGCGGCAGCATGGGGAAACCATATAGTGGCTGAATGACACAGCTTGGAGTAGGCAGCAGCATGACGAGACCATATAATGCCCGAATGACACAGTGTGGAGGTGGCGGCAGCAAGAGGAGATCATATAGTTGCTGAATGACACAGCCTGGAGTTGGCGACAGCATGAGGAGACATATAGTGGCTGAATGGCACAGCCTGGAGATGGCGGCAGCAAGAGCAGACTCTATAGTGGCTGAATGACACAGCCTGGAGGTGGTGGCAGCATGAGAAGATGAGATAGTGGCTGAAAGAGACAACCTGGAGTTGACGGCAGCAGGAGGAAACCATATAGTGGCTAAATGACACAGCCTGGAATTGGCGGCAGCATTAGGAGACCACACAGAGGCCAAATGACACAGCCTGGAGTTGGCAGCAGCATGATGAGACCATATAGTGGCTGAATGACACAGCCTGGAGTTGGTGGCAGCATGGGCAGACCATATAGTGGCTGAATGAGACAGCCTGGAGTTGGCAGTAGCATGAGGAGACCACAGAGGCTAAATAACACAGCCTGGAGTTGGCGGGAGCATGAGGAGACCATATAGTGGCTGAATGACACAGCCTGGAGTTGGCAGCAGCATGAGGAGACCATATAGTGGCTGAATGACAGGCTGGAGTTGGCGGCAGCGTGAGGAGACCATATAGTGGCTGAATGACACAGCCTGGAGTTGGCGGCAGCATGAGGAGACCATATAATGGCTGAATGACACAACCTGGAGTTGGCGGAGACAGGAGGAGACCATATAGTGGCTGAATGACACAGCCTGAAGGTGGCGGAAGCATGAGGAGAACATATAATGGCTGAATGACACAACTTGGAGGTGTCAGCAGCATAAGGAGACCATATAATGCCTGAATGACACAATGTGAAGGTAGCAGCAGAAAGAGGAGACCATATTGTGGCTGAATGACACAGCCTGGAGTTGGCGGCAGCATGAGGAGACCATATAGTGGCTGAATGACACAGCCTGAAGTTGGCGGCAGCAAGAGCCGACCATATAGTGGCTGAATTACACAGCCTGGAGGTGGTGGCAGCATGAGAAGACCATATAGTGGCTGAATGACACAGCCTGGAGTTTGCGGCAGCATGAGGAGACCATATAGTGGCTGAATGACACAGCCTGGAGTTGGCGGCAGCATGGGGAAACCATATAGTGGCTGAATGACACAGCCTGGAGTTGGCAGTAGCATGAGGAGACCACATAGAGGCTAAATAACACAGCCTGGAGTTGGCGGGAGCATGAGGAGACCATATAGTGGCTGAGTGACACAGCCTGAAGTTGGCAGCAGCATGAGGAGACCATATAGTGGCTGAATGACACAGCCTGGAGTTGGCGGCAGCATGAGGAGACCATATAATGGCTGAATGACACAACCTGGAGTTGGCGGCAGCAGGAGGAGACCATATAGTGGCTGAATGATGCAGTCTGAAGGTGGCGGAAGCATGAGAAGAACATATAATGGCTGAATGACACAACTTGGAAGTGTCAGCAGCATAAGGAGACCATATAATGCCTGAATGACACAATGTGGAGGTAGCAGCAGAATGAGGAGATCATATAGTGGCTGAATGACACAGCCTGGAGTTGGCGGCAGCATGAGGAGACCATTTAGTGGCTGAATGACACAGCCTGAAGTTGGCGGCAGCAAGAGCCGACCATATAGTGGCTGAATTACACAGCCTGGAGGTGGCAGCAGCAAGAGCACACAGAAAAAGTAACTAAATGACACAGCCTGGAGTTGGCGGCAGTATGAGGAGACCACATAGAGGCTAAATAACACAGCCTGGAGTTGGCTGCAGCATGAGAAGACCATTTAGAGGCTGGATTGCAAAGCCCGGAGTTGGCGGCAGCATGAGGAGACCATATAATGGCTGAATGACATAACCTGGAGTTGGCAGCAGCATGAGGAGACCACATAGTGGCTGAATGACAGCTTAGTGTTGGCAGCAGCGTGAGGAGACTATATAGTCACTGAATGACACAGCCTGGAGGTGCCGGAAGCATGAGGAGAGCATAAAATGAAGTGGAAAGATTGGAGAGGCTCTTACCACACTGATTACCTGCGACCTGAGCTACCGAAATGACACCCATACCTACGGTGTCCAACAAAGCATACAATAGTAAAGAAATTGGTTCAAGGTCAATGAATACTGGATATAAATTTATTGATTATTCAACAATACAAAATAGTGGTATGTGACCTACAGGGCCCTTGTAGGTCAACTGTACCATCGATAATATGTGTAAAGTAAGGAATATTTATAACTTCAGTAAAATTGAAGTAAATAAAAAATATACATTTAAAATAACCACAATAGAATATCACAATCAAAATATAAATATAAAATATAGGTGATCCAATAATAGGTAATAATCCAAGTAGGCAGTTAACTGTCTCTTTGAATATGTGGGATAACAGTGCTGGTAGTGCCAAAATTGTTTCCGGTTTGTGGTAGTTAGTTACAATGTCATAAATGTCCGTAATTACTTCTCACTGGTGTACGTGTCAAACCTGGCTCCTATAGCAAGGAGCCTGCTGCAGGAGACTTGGCGGTCTCACAGAGAAGCAGCAGTGAACAGATTCGGTGAACACAGATAGTGGATACCAGAGTAGGCAAATAGTCAATATAGAATATAATACCGGTATGTGCAGGTCCCGGTGATGTCCCGTCTCCCTGGGCGGGGAGTGTGCTGCTGGAGACTCGGCAGTCTCAGGTATGCAGCGGTATTAGTGGGCTCACCTTTAGTGGACTGCAGCGCTTCTTTTGTAGATGATTGAATGGACAAGCTGTGTCCAATAAGATTGGGAGCGCTGTATCCTAGTAGAAAAAACTTGGTACTGTGGTACTTGTGGTTATGGCTGTGGCTGGACGCATTTCAGGTCCCCCATAGGACCTTTCCCTAGCAGCTAGACTTGATAATGAGATGGTAATTTCTTAGGATATATATATACAGTCATAACTCCTCCCTTTTAGGTGAGGGGGCATCACATTCAATTAGTGGGAAAAATGTGGAAAATGTGGTTTGGGTTTAGGAAACAGTATGAGTCCGGTTGTGATTATTTGTAGGAAAGTGAATATTTCAAATGAACATAGAATATTGTGAAGAACATATAAAGCTGATAATGTAGAGTGTATGTGGGGCGATAAAAATATGGAAATATGACAAAGCAAAAATGGGAAAAAAGAGCAAATATGTCTATTGCGTATAGTACATATGTGTCAGTGAAATTATTAATATACACTAAACCATATTTATGAATGAGAAATGAAATGATTGCATACAAATGTGGAAAAGTGAGTATATGCTCAAAATATACATAAAAAATATATAAAAAAATAAAAAAGATTTGTGTGTGATGAAAAGTAATTGTATCCAGAGATACATGACTAAATGTAAAGGGTAACTGCCCGAAGCTACACACAGCGTGAAGTAGGATCGTGTTGAAGTCGGTGAGGTGTCCCGATCAAGAACAGCTCGGAGAGCTGATAGACAGCCTGACTCCGACGTGTCGTCGGAAGGGACCACCTCCTAGTCCAGGAAACCGAATACCTCACACTCACTGTTTAGACCTTTGGGTGCCAAGGATTAAAATTCTAATATTTTTCTAGACTCAGCTCTGGACATTTTATTTTTAAAGTTCCCCCCTCTCCAGTCCTGTTGAATTGTTTGAATGGCTGCATATTTGAGATAGTTAGGATTGCCTTGCTGGTATTTTTAAAAATGTGATGATAATGGATGTTTGTCATTTTGTTTCTTGATATTGTATCTATGCTCTAGAATACGGGTTTTCAGGGCTCTGGAGGTACGGCCAATATACTGTTATTGAAGGGGCATTCTATTACATATATTACTCCCTTACTAATGCAGTTAAGGAAGTAATTGGTTTTGTGTATATAGCCATTTGTAGTGGATTTGATTTCTAGGGTTCTTTTGTCGAATTTGGTTACTTTGCATTTGGGACATTGTCCACATCTGAAGAATCCTTTGAGATCAACTATGGTAGATAAAGATTTAGGATTGGGGTTAGAGGAACGTACTGTAGGTGCGATTTTGATACCTAAATTGGGAGCTCTAGTATAGATAATAGATTGTTTGTTTGGAAGAAATTCATTTAAGGTTTTGTCCTCACACGATAGTGGCCAGTATTTTTTTAATAATTGATTCTATTCTGTTGTGTTGTGTGTTGAAAGGAATGATGAGTTTGGGAAAGTCTTTATTGGTGGCTGTGGATGTATCTTGTGGTTTGACAACAGTGCAAAGGTACTGCTCTATCCCCGTATCCTGGCTTCTGTGCTGCAGACCGGCAGGGTGGCGTTCCCTTCCACGTGCAATCAGTAGAAAACGGAAGATGTCCAGCACCAGGAAGGCAAGTAAAAACTTGTTTATTGAGGTACAAAAGTGACAAACAGCATATCGAGGAGCGTAGAGCCTACGCGTTTCAGGCTAAAGAGCCCTTAGTCATGGCATAAAAACTTTACAGCACTGTGTCCTTTTATAATAAAACACATTAGAATCACATGATCTGAGCAGCAAAGTGGTAGATCATCTAAAAAATCCGGCAAGGAATTGATCACAAAATACTATGACTGTTATACATAGATAGACATGGTGTTCAATACACGAGTATACAAGAAAGCCACAAAATTCAATTGCACTAATACTTTTAATTTCACAAACAGAATTGTAGTCTGGCTAAATAGATAGACCATATTAACTAGTTACTTCCATTATTAAAACGTTAGTATAAGGTCT
The DNA here is from genome assembly GCF_029499605.1 of Hyla sarda. NCBI lineage: Eukaryota > Metazoa > Chordata > Amphibia > Anura > Hylidae > Hyla > Hyla sarda. Next base: position 115,135,606 of record NC_079191.1, read on the forward strand.
TGTCTCAAATTTAACCCATGAGGCTCTCTCGTGCCTAACATGAATATCCAGAACGATTCTCTGTTGAGAACCATCCTCCTTAGATCTCCACCCCGTCTCGGTTTTCTGATTTTTTCTATGCCCATAATTTGTAGTGTACTCATGTTGCCTCCATGAACATCCCTGAAATGTCTGGACAACGCAGATATATTACTATTAAATGACAAAATATTCCTTGCATCAGATATGTGCCTGCGTATCCGAGTTTTCAGGGAGTTCATGGTGCAACCTACATACTGGCATTGGCAAGATGTGCAGGACGCTAGATAAACAACACTTTTTGTATTGCAATTAACATAATCCTTCAAAACAAAAGTTTTAGTATTTGAATATGATTTAAATTCCTTGTTAACCTGCATGTAACTGCAAGTGATGCAGACATTGTGCCCACACTTCCAGTTACCTGCATGAACCAACCAGTTCGTACCCGTGTGTTTGTTGTCAGCACCACAAAACATACTAGGTGATAGAATGGATCCCAAAGAGGGACCTCTTTTGGACACCATTTTGAAGTTGTCCTGTAAAAGATTATATAAGACAGTGTCTTGATGCAGTATAGGTAAATTTCTTTTAATGATATTACTGATTTTATGAAATTGTTTGCTATACTGTGTGATAAAGAAAGGGGGATGAGCCCTGTCCTGTCTCGTTGTTTGTTCCTTATCTTTTGTACTATCTGCAATGAGATCCTGTCTATCCAATTTGGCCGCTCTGTTTCTAGCCTTGTTGAGTGTCTCTGGGTGATATCCTCTTTCCCGTAATCTATTGAAGAGCAGATCCGATTCATGTATAAACGTTTCTTGTTTACTACAGTTACGTCTTAATCTGCACCATTCCCCTATTTTGTGGTTTGGGCATGAAGAATGTAGATCTGTCTAATTTTAAAATGTTGTCTAAAGATTGTTGCAGACCTGACAAAGGATATTGTTTGCTGATAAATTGATTGGTAAGTGATTCGGCTTCTATTTCAAACGGGGCAGATTCACCAGCCATTGAGGGAGGTGGCAACTTGTATGCAGTGTAAATTCATTTTTTGCCTCAGGTTTGGGGTATGTACTACATGTGAGTATGTCATTGTTAGTGGATATTAATAGATCTAAAAATTCTACAGAGGTAGCACCAATATTAGGAATGAATTAGAGATTAAAATTATTTGTATGAAGAAACGTTATAAAATTGTCCAGATTGTGTTTAGTACCTCACCATATAAAAAATATGTCGATATATTGATGCCATGACTCCCAGCTGCAGATCAATGGCTGTGGTTTTCCAATCTGCCATAAACAGATTGGCGTAGCTGGGGGCGAATCTCGTGCCCATAGCAGTGCCATTTGTTTGTAAATAAAATCTGTTTCACATTTAAAATAATTGTGTGTTAAGATAAAATTGATACCGTCAAGTATAAAATGGATCTGTTCCAATGGGAGATCTGCATGGCTTTCTAATGTATTGCGGAGGGCTGTCAGTCCCTGTTTATGATTAATAATCGTGTAAAGGGAACTGACATCTAGTGTTCCCAAATACCAAGCTGGGTCCCAATTAATGGATTCTACTATTTGAATGATTTGTGTTGTGTCTTGTATGTAGGATGGGGTTGTTTTAACATAGGGTTGACATAGTTGATCAATATATTGTGAGTGGTTAGCTGTAATTGAACCGATACCCGATACACAATCGGGCATCCTGGGGGTTGTTATGGATCTTTATGAATTTTTGGTATTGTATAGAACATTGGTATGAGTTTGTGGGAGCCTGTAATATAATCAAATTCGTTTTTAGAGAGAATGCCTGTATCTCTTGGTTTTTTGCATAATGATAACTGTTCTTCTAAAAATTGTATGGTGGGGTCACCTTTTAATTTGGTGTAGGTAGTGCTGTCATTACGTTGAGACATGCATTCAGCTGTGTATGATGTAGTGTCCATTATTAGAATGCCCCCTTCTTTGTCGGTTGGTCTGATGATAATGGATAGATCTTGTTGCAGTTGTTTTATGGCTGTTAATTCACCTGGTGTCAGGTAACCCCATATTTGTTTGGGTGTTTTAATTTTTCTTAGATCGTATTCTACAGCTTTTTTAAAAGCTGTCATATCTGGACTAATTTCTTGTCAAGGGAAGAAATGTGATTTGTTCTTCAATGTAGTATGTTCACAGGTGGATGTAGTGATATTCTGAATTCCTATGGGAATTAAAAAATATATTTTTTCAAGCTCAGTTTGCGGATATATTTTTCAATTCCAACGTATACTCCAAATTTGTCTAATGGTTGGCTGGGGGCAAACTTAAGACCTTTTTTCAGTAATTTGAGCTGGTTGGGATTAAGAGTGGCAGAGCTGAGGTTAAAAATGGCACTGTCAGTGGTATCTGAATTTGTGTATTGGTTAGTTTGGTTCTGGGTTGTTCTAGTGCTTCCATTCCGTTCTCTACGAATTCTCTTTTTGGTGTTCTGTATGATGGGGGTGACTGGGGCGGTTTGGTGGACTTGTGCTATTGTCTCTATTGTTTGAATGGTTTTCCTTGGTACTATTGGTTGTTTGGTGAATGAGCCCATCGGGTGAGTGTCGGATTGTTGATAGGTGTTTGATCTGTGAGAAGTCTGATATTGTTGTGTTGGATATTGTTGATTCTGATTGGGTTTGTAGGTTGTGTGCTGTCTGGGATTCCGACAGTTGTTGTAAGGGTAATATCTTGGACGTGGACTGGGGTAATAAGACCCAAAGTGGTGTCTGGGTTGTGGATAGTATGTTCTGTGAGGGTGATGGTGATTGTAATTTTGTTTGGAGTATTGTGGTGTGTGTATTAGAGGCTAAGGTGAGGGATTTGAACGTGGTGGGTGTCTTCTTGGTAGAGGGTACATTATATATGGTTGTTTGTGAGTCAGTTTTAGTGGATGTGGTATGTGAGTCTAATGTTGGTTTTGTGTTGTTCCATAAAGGTTTTTTTTTGTTTTCCTAGTAATTATTTCATTTTCAGTGGAATCAAATTTTTTGCATAATGCTTCCAGATATTTCAGGAATTCTGGTTTCTGTTTAAATGCGTCTATGGTAGTGCGTATATCAGCAATTTTAGAGTCAATTTCTACTAATATCTCTTGTTTTTCGACTACTAATTTAGTCGTTTCTATGGATATTTTTTTGAAGAAAGTGTTCCATTTAGTATTAAATGCATCGCCCTCTAGGTCTCCTGCTAAACAGTAAGACCTTTGGGAATATTTTGTGCGGTGATCATGTGATTTAATGTGATAATTTCCCATTTCTGTTTTAAATTTGTGTTCTAGAATTTGACACATTGGTTGTTTGATTGACGCTTAAATCTAGGTCTGAAAATTCAAATATCTCAATGTTTCGCTGTTTTTTTTGCTAGATGTGTCCAAAAATTCTGGTATCAGAATGGTAGAGCGCAATCTCCTAGGTATAGAACAAAGTGGAAAGATTGGAGAGGCTCTAACTACACTAATTACCTGTGCCTTGAGCTACCCAAATGACACCTATACCTACGGTGTCCAACAAAGCATACAATAGTAAAGAAATTGGGGCTCAAGGTCAATGAATACTGGATATAAATGTATTGATTATTCAACAATACAAAATAGTGGTATGTGACCTACAGGGCCCTTGTAGGTCAACTGTACCACAGATAATATGTATATAACTTTAGTCAAATTGAATGGAATAAAAAGTATACATAACAAAACACAATAGAATATCACAATAAAAATATAAATATAAAATATTGGTGACTTGGAAAAAATTGGTAGGATCCAATAATAGGTAATAATCCAAGTAGGGAGTTAACTGTCTTTTTGAATATATGGGATAACAGCGCTGGTAGTGCCAAAACTGTATCCGGTTTGTGTTAGTTACAATGTCAGTTTTAATACCAGTACCCGGTGACCCGGTGACAAAGTGGGTGAAAAAAGGAGAACTGTGCATCAGATGTGGGGCATCAGGTGGGTCGCAGGATGACAATAGTAGCTGAAGCAGGTAGGCAGAAGAAAACGGTCACTTTTCTAAAAGTGTTAGTGTGCACAAGTAAGTTTTGAGCACATGCATTACGTAAAACGTAACTTTTAATAATATTTTTGGGATAAAATGTATGTACCCAAAATGTTTTTGAAATCAAACAAAAGGAAAGGTGTGCAAAAAAACACCATGTGCCACCTACACCACCAAGTATTGATGTGATGCAAAGACCTCTAAAAGGTGGAAGGGAACAACGTATGGTTCATTGTAAATGGTGGGGGTAAAAACTTCCCCTGTAAGGCCCTACTCTCGCATTTTTAATTCCCTTCTTGGCGAGTGTTACTCGCCCTAAAAAGGGCAGTCCCACACAGGAACCTCTCCCTATTTCAACCTGCAAACACTGCCATTTCCCAGGGTTTTTAGGTGGAAATAGGGAGAGGTTCCTGTGTGGGGCCGCCCTTTTTAAGACGAGTTACACTTTCCTCAAAAATGTGGAAGGGAACAACGTATTGTCGACTGTAGCAGGTGGGGGTAACAAATTCCCCTGTAAGGCCCTGCTCTCGCCCTATTAATTCCCTTCTTGGCAAGTGTTACTCGCACTTAAAAGGGTGGTGCCACACAGGAAACTCTCCCTATTTCCACCATAAAAACCCTGTGAAATGTCAGTGTTTTAAGGTGGAAATAGGAAGAAGTTCCTGTGTGCCGCCACCCATTTTAGTCTAGAGAGAGGGAGGAAGGCGCCTCATGTGCGGGATCAGTAGATCTTGTTAGTGGGGGTAGGGGATGGTAATTCCCAAGCCGCTTACCAAAGTTGGTTGTGCGCCAACACACAACAAGGTAAAATGCAGAAGAAATATAGAAGAAGGTCCACTGCAGCCCTCCTGGGTAAGAGTAAAATCAAAACCGAATGACCATGGATTCAGGAGTTTGTCTGGCGCAGAGAGGAACCATCAGGCAGCCAAGTAAAATCAATGGATTTATTGAATGCAACGCGTTTCGCTGCGCATGCGCAGCTTCATCAGGCATGACAAGAGAAGGCTGGTAACAGATATATATACCTCCAGGAATTAACCATTGGAGTACTTTTTGAAAGAGTTGTTGCATAAAATTACATATCCACATATAGATGTGACAATATATAAAAAATATAAATAAATATAAATAGACAGACAACAGTCACAAAATAATAATAAAACAATAATGTAAAAGCACAATGAGATCACATAAGCATATATATATATATAATATAATTATCGCATGTGGTGTGAATATACCCCACATGCGACTTAAGCAATCACACCGCTTAGTCACCGGTGCGGCATTCAACAACGCAAGTTGAATATTATTTCAAAATATATAATATAGAAGAATATGGACCTATAAGATGCTATGTGTGTTAGTTCAAAGAGTAAAAAATTGATTTGTATATCGCTGCATTATTTAAGTGGGTAATAACAGTATAAATAAAGTAAAATGAACAGTGCGGTAAAACAAATCGCAACTGACCAGAGGGTGACATATGAACACTACTTAAAAGAAGTGAGAAAAATGAACTAGAATAACTAGTGCGGTATTGAATACAGCACCCGGCAAAAACGCAGGGTGTGAATATTCGTAAAAAGATCAAAATTTACAAACAAAAAAAAAAAAAAAAGGAAATGAAAGATACAGAGGTTTCTGTATACAAAAAAGAAAAGAAAAAAAAGAAAGAAAGAGAAGAACTTGGATAATAAAACATAAAGGATAATGGATAAACAGTGGGGCGCTCCAGGGTGAACAGCACAGAAGGAACAACGAAAAAAACTGGTAAAAATGTAATATTTTGGAGATTAATCCATTAGAAGAAATGGAATATTATGGACCCTAATTTATCCGATTATTTAACTGTATCGATACATTCATTAAAACCTTGAGGGTGCAAAGTATGTAATTTGTGAATCCAGAAGGATTCACGATTATTTAATCTTTGTATTCTGTTAGGTAAATGAATGGGGATAGTTTCTAAAATGATTAGTTTCAAAATTTCAGTATTTTTTTGATGGTGAAGAGTGAAGTGTCGGGACAGACTATGCAACAAAAAACCATGTTTTATGTTCCATCTGTGCTTGTTCATCCTGGAGCGTACAGTTTGTGTGGTGCGGCCGACATATTGGCGGTCGCAACCACAGGTTAATAGATAGATAGCAAAAGTGGTGTCGCAATTTAATGAATCTTTTATTTTAAATGTTTGTTGTGTGGAATAAGAAGAAAAAGTATCAGTTTGGCTGATCCATTCGCAACAAAGGCAGCGACTTTTTTTTACAAGGGAAACAATATGGTTTAAAGGAACAGATATTCTGTGGTGTGAGATGTTCGGAAAATCTACTGGGGGCTAATAAATTGCTAAGATTTTTAGAACGTCTGTAAGTGACATTAGGAACTGGGGGAATTATTTGATTTAGAATTTTATCATTTTGAATAATGGGCCAATTCTTAGTTAGTATTTTTCTAATATTAGATGCCTCAATATTGAAATTTGTAACAAAATTATATCTAAAGGGGTTATGAGGCTGATTGGAACTAGATTTTTTGGGAATAGATGTAACCAAATCAGATTGTTTTTTATCCTTCACCTTCACATATGCCTTGGTTAAGAGCGATTTAGGATAGCCCTTCTGCCACCCATTTTAGGGCGACTAACACTTGCCAAGAAGGAAAATAATAATGTGAGAGTAGGGCCTTACAGGGGAAGTTTTTACCCCCACCCGTTACAATGGACCATACGCTGTTCCCTTCCACCTTTTAGAGGTCTTTGCATCACATCAATACTTGGCGGTGTAGGTGGCACATGGTGGGTTTTTTTTGCACGCCTTTCCTTTTGTTTGATATTTAAAAAAAATTTGGATACATATGCTTTATCCTAAGAAAAGTTATGTTTTAGCTAATGCATATCCTCAATACTTACTTTTGGTCTGATGCTGAGGAATGTATGTAACTGGGGAGCAGCACCTTAAATATGTTTTTCACTATCCATATTTGTGAAGTGTTGGTGTGGCACCATGGTCAATCTACTCTGATGCATCATTCATTGGTGGGTGGAAATCCTGGCTGATCCATGCCTGATTCATCTTCCCAAAGGTCAGTCTCTCCACATTTTTCGTGGACAGACGAATTCTCATTGGGGTGACTATGGCCCCCGCCGCACTAAACACCCGCTCCGATGGCACACTACTAGCCAGGCAGGACAGCTTTTCCAGGGCAAAATCTGCTTGTTGCGGCCACAAATCAAGTTTGGCTGCCCAGAAATCCAGCAGATCTTCAAGGTGTGTTGGCATGGGCATGTCAAGGTATGCCATCACCTGCTGGTTCAGGTCCTGCTCCAGGTCAACCTGCTGATGAGTTGCTTCACTATGCGGGTGAAGAAAGCTATTCATCAGCGTCTGGAGGATGAAGAGGCTGGAGTCGCACACTGTCACAGGACCAACGACCTGAGAGAATGGAGTCGGAAGCGGTGTGATCTGTCCAAGTTGGTGTTGTGACTGTGCAGGGACCACATTTACCCAGTGGGCCGTACAGGACATGTATTGTCCCTGACCGTTGTTACAGCTCCACATGTTGGCGCTGCCATGCACTTTGGTACACACCATCAGGCTCAAGGACTGGCCCACCTTCTATTCTACAAAATTGTGCAGGGCTGGTACTGCCTTCTTCACAAAAAAACAATGGCTTGGGACTCTCCACCTTGGCTTGGCACAAGCCATCAGTTCTCTGAAAGGTGCAGAGTCCACCATTTGAAACGGGAGGGACTGCAGCACCAGCAACTTGGACAGGAGCACTTTCATCTTTTGCGCCGTTGGATGAGTGGGCGCATATTGTTGACTCTAGGACATGGCTTCGCCGATGGATTGCTGGAGGAATGACTGATTCGAAGTAGGAGGAGCAGGAGCATCTGGAGCGACAGAAGATGCGTATGACACACAGCTCCCTTCGGCTGAAGTGGTGGAGCCTTGGCTGGCTGAAACAGGGAGTGGCGTGCCACTGGGTGATACAGCAGGCTGGACCACCATATTGGAGCCACGGTTCTCCCAGGCTGCTTTATGGTGACACTGCATATGTTGATGCAGGGCCGTAGTGCCAACATTGGGACCCTGGTCACGCTTCACCTTCTTCCAGCACATCTGCATGTGGTCAGGTTACCTTCCTCCCGATGCTTGATGAAAAACTGCAAATAACAAGAAAGAAAAAAACGGAGTCACTTATAAAATGTATATCATTTTATTAATTCCGTGGAATATAAGTACATAAAAATTGTATATATATTAGTAAAAAATACTATTTTTCAAGGAGGAATGAGGCTAAAAGGTGGTGTCACCGGCTCTGCAATGAAGGCTGGGTGTAATATATATATTAATGGATCCACCACAATTAGTACGCAGATTTACAAAAACAGGATGTTTTAGCAACCTGTAGGAAACATGTATATATAAATCTCACAGTGAGAGCGAAAAAATTATTATATATATATAACATGCAAAATAAAGTGCAGTGTGCATGTAAACAAGCATAACATTGTGGGGATACAAAACAGTATAGCGATATACCAGAGTACAGCAGCAATCAGCAGAGACCGGGACAGCACCACTCCAACGTACGTTTCGGTACGCAACCTTCGTCTGGTTGCGTACCGAAACGTACGACGAAGGTTGCGTACCGAAACGTACGTTGGAGTGGTGCTGTCCCGGTCTCTGCTGATTGCTGCTGTACTCTGGTATATCGCTATACTGTTTTGTATCCCCACAATGTTATGCTTGTTTACATGCACACTGCACTTTATTTTGCATGTTATATATATATAATAATTTTTTCGCTCTCACTGTGAGATTTATATATACATGTTTCCTACAGGTTGCTAAAACATCCTGTTTTTGTAAATCTGCGTACTAATTGTGGTGGATCCATTAATATATATATTACACCCAGCCTTCATTGCAGAGCCGGTGACACCACCTTTTAGCCTCATTCCTCCTTGAAAAATAGTATTTTTTACTAATATATATACAATTTTTATGTACTTATATTCCACGGAATTAATAAAATGATATACATTTTATAAGTGACTCCGTTTTTTTCTTTCTTGTTATTTGCTATTTCTGTTTGGAGTTCACATACCTATAGCCAACACCAATACCTGGATTAATTGATAGTGCTTGGTCACTTACATACTTCTTAGTCATAATTTTTTACTTCCAGGTTTGAGTTGTCCGTTTGGGTATTTTTGATGAAAAACTGCCACACCGCGGAGTAGCTGATTTTCCCACCAACAGTCTGTACTACCGCCGACTCCAGGAACCCCTGTTCCACTACCTCAAGGGAAGGTAGGCTGCCGCGAAACGGGTGGTCCACCCTGGGCACGTTTGGCTCCAGACTTTCCACTTCTGCCATGCTGACTACAAACCATGCTACCACCTTGCTGGCTCAGCTGCTGTCTCACGGGCAACCTGCAATCCTCTTCTCCTGATGATAAACCCCTTCTGCACTCGGCTCCAAAGTACGATCAGCTTCATCATCATTGAGTTTGTCTGCACGTCACTGATGTTCTCCTCAGGTTCCTCCACAGTGTCTGCTTCAGGAGCAACACCACCTCCCACACCACTCTCCTCATCACTACTTGCCTGCCTAGTGGAAGAAGTGGCGGATATCTCCTCCACTTCTTGGCTGGGCAGTATATCCTGACTGTCCTCTAGTATATCGTCCTCACTAAATAGCGGAGCTGAACCCACAGCATAAGATACTTCTCTGGGGGAGGGAACAGCATAATACAGAGGCAATGGGAGGACAGGGACTGCTTACAGGCCATGCCAACTGAGGGTTGTGTCTAAAGAACCCACCGACTATTGACTGGGGGTGTCAGATGTCCCTTGTGATGAAGTGGATGACTGTGTTAACCAATCAATGACGGCAGATGGGTTGCTGCGACTCCTGCTGCCACTCGCCCCTAATCTGCTGCGACCTCAGCCTGATGAATTTAGGCTTCTGCCACTCCTCTATTCACGTCCTGGCACTTCTCTGCCTGACATACTTAGTGTGTATATGAGGGGAGTACAATGCTCTCCAGTATGCTTAAAATGGTATTTGTCTGCAACACCAGCAGGTGTGTACTTTTGGCTGGCCTTTCACAGTATCTAGGCCCTTAAGACTTAAACAGGAACAAAATGGTACACCCCGTAGATGTACTATGTGGTATGCACTTATGAGGGGAGGACAATGCATTCCAGTACACTTAAAACAGTATTTGTCTACAACACCAGCAGGTGTGTACTTTTGCCTGGCCTTTCACAGTGTCTAGGCCCTTAAAGGACATCTGCAGCGTGATTAACACTTATCCCCTATCTACAGGATAGGGGATAAATGTTTGATCGCAGGGGGTCCGACCGCTGGGACCCCCTGTGATCTCCTGTACGGGGCCGCGGCTGTCCCGTGCAGCGAGCGTGCCAGCCGCAGCATGACATTGCAGCCGGCACGCCTCCTCCATACATCTCTATGGGAGAGGCGGGGAGGCAGCGTTCGTGACTCCCCGTCTCCCCCATAGAACTGTATGGGGATGGGAAGGAGACGGGGCATCACCGTCGACCTCTAGGTCGACGCTACATCCCCATGAGCGCTAATGGCGGTGCCCCGTTAGGGAGATCGAGGGGGTCCCAGCGGTCGGACCCCCAGCGATCAAACACTTATCCCATATCTTGTAGATAGGGGATAAGTGTATATTGCACTGCAGTTGTCCTTTATGACTTTAACAGGAACAAATTGGTACGCCACTTAGATGTACGTATGTGGTATGCACTTATGAGGGGAGGACAATGTGCTCCAGTACGCTTAAAACAGTATTTGTCTACAACAACAACAGGTGTGTACTTTTGCCTGGCCTTTCACAGTATCTAGGCTCTTAAGACTTTAACCACTTAGGGATCCAGGGCATACAGGTATGCCCTGATGCCCTGGTACTTAACGACCCAGGGCGTACCTGATATCTATCAGCAGGCACCCCGTGGAAACATCTGGGGGGGTCCTGAGACCGGCGATTTGCGGCGATTTCGGGTCAATCGGGTCTCTGGTGCCACCTCACGATCACGTGATTGATTGGTCGTAACGACCGACCAATCACTGACCTGCTGGGCGATGATTGGGGCGATGATTGGGGCGGCGATTGGGGAGGAGAGGCAGGGGTCTCTTACCTCTCCCTGGTCCAGCAGGGGTCCCTTCAGGAGTGGCGGCGGCGGTCCCAGTGGCAGGAGCGGTAGCAGGAGCGGTGGCAGCAGCAGCGGCATTCCCGGCGGCTGGATACAGCAGGAGGTGAGGCATGTTCACCTCCTGCTGTTGCTTAGCAAAAACTCTGAGCATGCACAGCCAATGGGCATGCTGGGAGTTGTAGTTTTGTAACAGCTGGAGTTCCAACTACAACTCTCAGCATGCCCTCTGGTAGTCTGTGCATGCTGGGGGTTGTAGTTAGGCAACAGCTGGAGGAACATTTTTTCTATGAAAAAGTGTGCATCCAGCTGTTGTATAACTACAACTCCCAACACGCACAGACTACCAAATGGCATGATGGGAGTTGTAGCAGTGTGCCTCCAGCTGTTGCAAGACTACAACTCTCAGCATGCCCTTCGACTGTCAATGCATGCTGAGTGTTGCAGTTTTGCAACAGCTGGAGGCACATTGGTTGTGAAACAGAGTTTGTGTCCTAAACACTGTGCCTCCAGCTGTTTCAAAAAATACAGCTCCCAGCATGCACTGAGAGTCTGTACATGCTGGGAGTTCTAGTTTTGCAAAAGCTGGAGGCACACTGGTTGTGAAACACTGAGTTAAGTAACAAACTCTCAGTATTGCGCAACCAATGTGCCTCCAGCTGTTGCATAACTACAACTCCCAGCATGTATGGTCTGTAACTGCATTCTGGGAGTTGTAGTTTTGACACAGCTGGAGGTCTCCCCCACCCATGTGAATGTACAGGGTACATTCACACGGCCGGGTTTACAGCGAGCTTTCTGCTGCAAGTTTGAGATGCAGCAAGTTTTCCTCCGCAGCTCAAACTCCCAGCGAGAAATTCACTGTATACCCCAGCCTGTGTGAATGTACCCTAAAAACACTACACTACACAAAATAAAAAGTAAAACACTACATATACACATACCCCTACACAGTCCCCCCCCCAAATAAAAATTAAAAAATAAAGCATCTTGTATGGCACTGTTTCCAAAGCGGTGCCTCCAGCTGTTGAAAAACAACAACTCCCAGTATTGCGAGCATCCACTGACTGTCAAGGCATGCTGGGAGTTTTGCAACAGCTGGAGACACCTGGTTTGGGAAACACTGTCGTAGGGTACTTAGGTGGCGGATTCAAATCAGCAAAATAGGCCTCAAGTGTGCATGGCGCTCTCTCGCTTTGGAGCCCTGTCGTATTTCAAGGGAATAATTTAGGGCCACACATTGGGCATTTCCGTACTCAGGAGAAATTGTGTTACAAATTTTAGGGGCTTTTTCTTCTTTTACCCCTTCTGAAAAGGTAAAGTTGGGGTCTACACCAGCATGTCAGTTTAAAAATTTCTTTTTTTTTACACTAACATGCTGGTGTTGCCACATACGTTTAATTTACAAAAGCGGTAAAATGAAAAAAGGACCCCCAAAATGTGTAACACAATTTCTCCCGAGTACGGGAATACCCCATATGTGGGCGTAAAATGCTCTGCGGGCGCACAACAAGTCTCAGGAGTGAGAGCGCACCATGTATATTTGAGGTCGAAATTGGTGATTTGCACAGGGGTGGCTGATTTTATAGTGGTTCTGACATAAACGCAAAACAATAAATACCCACATGTGACCCCATTTTGGAAACCCCTCACGGAATGTAACAAGGGGTATAGTGAGCCTTAACATCCAACAGGTGTTTGACAAATTTTCTTTAAAGTTGGATGTGAAAATGAAAAAAAAAATTCACAAAAATGCTGGTTACCCTAAATTTTTCATTTTCACAAGGGAGAATAGGAAAAATGCCCCCCAAATTTGTAACCCCCTTTCTTTTGAGTAAGAACATACCTCATATGTGGTTTTAAAGTGTTCTGCGGGTGCATTACAATGCACAGAAGAGAAGGAGCGCCATTGGGATTTTGGAGAGTGAATGTGTCCAAAATTGAAGGCCATATGTGTTTACAAAGCCCCCATAGTGCCAGAACAATGGACCCCCTCACATGTGATGCCATTTTGGAAACTACACCCCTCACAGAATGTAATAAGGGGTGCAGTGAGCATTTACACCCTAAAGGTGTCTGACAGATTTTTATAACAGTGGTCTGTGAAAATGAAAAATTTAATTTTTCATTTGCACAGCCCACTTTCCAAAGATCTGTCAAAATGCCAGTGGGGTGTAAATGCTCACTGCACCCCTTATTAAATTCTGTGAGGGGTGTAGTTTCCAAAATGGCATCACATGTGGGGGGGATCCACTGTTCTGACACCACGGGGGCTTTGTAAACGCACATGGCCCCCGACTTCTATTCCAATCAAATTCTATCTCCAAAAGTTCAATGGCGCTCCTTCTCTTCTTAGCATTGTTGTCCGCCCGCAGAGCACTTTACATCCACATATGGGGTATTTCCATACTCAGAAGAAATGGGTTACAAATTTTGGAAGGCTTTTTCTCTTATTACCCCTTGTGAAAATGAAAAATTTGGGGTAACACCAGCATTTTAGTGAAAAAAATTTAATTTTTCATTTTCACGTCCAAATTTAGCGGAAATTTGTCAAACACCTGTGGGGTTTTAAGGCTCACTGTACCATTTGTTACATTCCTTGAGGGGTGTAGTTTTCAAAATAGTATGCCATGTGGGGAATGTTTTGCTGTTCTGGCACCATAGGGGCTTCCTAAAATTTGCTTTGCAAAAGCCATATGTGACTTCTTCTCTACTGAGCATTGTAGTTTGCCAGAAGAGCACTTGATGTCCACACATGGGGTATTTCCATACTCAGAAGAGAAGAGATGGGGCATTTTATCCTATTACCCCTTGTAAAAATTTTAAATTTGGGGGAAAACTAGCATTTTTGTGAAAAAAATAAATAATTTACAAATCCAACTTTAGCGAAAATTCGTGAAACACCTGTAGGGTGTTAAGGCTCACTGTACCCCTTCTTACATTCCTTGAGGGGTGTAGTTTCCAAAATAGTATGCCATGTGTTTTGTTTTTTTTCTTTTCTGGCACCATAGGGGCTTCTTAAATGTGACATGCTCCCCAAAAACCATTTCAGAGAAACTCACTCTCCAAAATCCCACTGTCGCTCCTCCTTCTGAGCCCTCTAGTGCACCCACAGAGCACTTGACATACACATATGAGGTATTTCCTTACTCGAGAGATATTGGGTTACAAATAATTTTAGGGTGATTTCTCTCCTTTTACCCCTTATAAAAATTCAAAAACTGGGTCTACAAGGACATGCAAGTGTAAAAAATGGAGATTTTGAATTTTCTCCTTCCCTTTGCTGCTATTCCTGTGTAACACCTAAAGGTTTAACACACTTTCTGAATGTCATTTTGAATATTTTGAGGTGTGCAGTTTTTATAATGGGGTCATTTATGAGTTATTTCTAATATGAAGGCCCCTCAAATCCACTTCAAAACTGAACTGGTCCCTGAAAAATTCTGATTTTGAAAATTTTGTGAAAAAATTGAAAATTGCTGCTGAACTTTGAAGCCCTCTGATGTCTTCCAAAGTAAAAACATGCCAACTTTATGATGCAATCATAAAGTATGTGAATTAATATATAATTTATTTGAGATGTCCATTTTCCTTATAAGCAGAGAGTTTCAAAGTAAAAAAAATGCAAAATTTTCAAATTTTTCATCAAATTTTGGAATTTTTCACCAAGAAATGATGCAAGTATCAACAAAATTTTACCACTAACATAAAGTAGAATATGTCACAAAAAAACTGTCTTGGAATCAGAATGAAAACTAAAAGCATCCCAGAGTTATTAATGCTTAAAGTGACAGTGATCAGATGTGCAAAAAATGGCCGGGTCCTTAAGGTGAAAATGGTCTGGGTCCTTAAGGGGTTAAAGTGTGAGGTCTGGGAGAGGGTCTTATGAAGACACCAATTAATTATTCTACTTTATTAATTTATCTTGCTAAGTTAAAGGGGTTATCCAGGAATAGAAAAACAAAGGTAATTTCTTTCTAAAACGGCTTCGTGTGTCTCCACTCTGGGTGTTGTATTACAACTTGGTTCCATTCACTTCAATGGAACTGAGCTGCAGAACCACACCTGACCTGGAGACAGACAGGGAGCGATTTTGGAAAGAAATTACCTGTGTTTTTCTATTTCTGGATAACACCTTTAAGTGTCCTAGGGTTGAGTCTGGTGGGCAGAATATCCCTTCTGTGCTGCTTGAGGACGAAGAGGAATGCCCTATTTTAACCCTTATAACTTTGGGGCTGTACTTTTGCTTTTAGTTTAGTTTGTATTGGCCCGATTTGTGTTTAGATGGGACTCATATTTCTGCTGAATGAGACCTTTCTGATATGTGATGTGACAAAAAAATCTGTAATTCTGGTAGTTGGTTATTTAATGTTTATGCTTTCACCTTGTAGTTTCATTTACAGTTCTGAAATTTTTGCATGTGGCCATAGTTTTTTTTTATATTACGGTACTTTATTTGGAAAATGAGAAAAGAGAAAGGAGTGTTTAAGCATTTTTGTCTCTATAGAGACTAGTCAGTTCTATTCTGTTGAGTTGAGTTGAACTAATAAAAAAAACTCAGCTCAGCTGCATAAAATCTGTTAAATTTGTTCACAATTTAGAGCATTCAATAAACACTAAAATATGTAGAATTTTATTGTTGATGATGCGTATAATAAGGAAATAAATGTGACTAAATGTAAGTGAAAACAATGAGATTTCAGTGCTCCCAGACCATGTTCGCTCTGTCACTACCAAAATGTGACAGATCACTGAAATGTCCAATTCTGTCATAATAAGAATTGAGATTTGTAGCAGTAGTATACCGTTCTTATATAGTACAACACAATACAGGAATATGGGTGAACTACTGTGTTAGATGTATACAGTGACATTGGCTATCCCTCAACACTAATCCTACCTGTGCGTGATATGCAAAACTGGGGCCAGTGGGCAATTACGGCAGCATTAGGTTGACTCACAGCCTCCTCCCAGGTACCCTCCAGCGTGACTGGTGCAGTATATTCAGCTGACAGAGCTGCTTTAAAGATAAAAACAGTCTTTTAATAGAATATTGGAATATGGTAGTTAGATTTACCCACTAGCACCAGTGTCTCTTGTCAGTATCAGACATCTTAGAGGCTTATTTAAAAAAAAAAAAAAAAAAAAAGATCATAAAAGAACCTCTAATAATACTGATGTTGTGGTGGGGTAGAGGGTCAACATATGAATTAGCTGCCGCCACCAGTACCAAAACTATACAGTTAAATCACAATGTACACTGTTACATATCTCATGGTCAGAGATAACACATCAGTCCCGCTAAGCTCCAGGGAACTGTCCTATCTTAATAAGGCATATTCTTATCCATCACACAACCATGACAAACTCATAGAATTTGTCAGTGGATTATTAACCTTAATAGTGAATTAAAAATACTAAAGTTGAATGCTTATTTGACCGGGTGCCAGTGCCCGCTTCTCTTACCAGTCCAATACTTGACTTTGACCTGAATATGTCTTTTCAACAATAAATAACCATAGGTGTCCAGACAAAGCTGGAACTATGCCTCATTGCTCCCATTATTACTAAAGCTATTATGTATTTAATTAAGTGAGCTCTATTTAGATCAAAAAGAAGTCTCTTATTCTGGAAGGTTTCCCAGTATGTGTCAATTTTTATAATGTCAAAAAGCTTCTTCTGATTTTAAGACATTAAAGGTAAACTGTCAGCCAGTTCACCCACACTAAACCCAATACACTGGGTTATGGTGGGAGTGAACAGGAGTCCATAAAGTCACTTACTTTTTTAGGTTTTCTTGTCACCGAGTTGTCATCCGCTAAAGTTCCGCAATTTTGGCCTTCATTTGCGCTCTGAAGGCGGGTCCCCCGCCGGCAGTCTTGCTTTGGGTTCTGGAGGAAGGGGCCTTAGCCTGCCCCCCTTGTTCGCATATTCATTTTCCCTCTGAGCTCAGCGCTCTGTCTGCAGAGCGCATGCGCTAAGTATTTTATCCAACTCTCACGTTCTGATGACATGAAAGCTGTGCGTCGGGAGAGCGCTCTGCACAGTGTAAGTCGGGAGTAGCGAGACTTCAGAAAGAGGTACTTCTGAGTGTAGCGAGGGATCGGCGCATGCGCAGTTACACTGTGCAGAGCGCTCTCCCGACACAAAGTTCTCATGTCATCAGGGCGCGAGAAAAGATCATAAAAGAACCTCAAATAATACTGAAATGTTGTGGTGGGGTAGAGGGTCAACATATGAATTAGCTGCCGCCACCAGTACCAAAACTATACAGTTAAATCGCAATGTACACTGTTACATATCTCATCTTACAAAATCTTCAGTGCATGCACTCTGCAGACAGCGCACTGCACTCAGGGGGAAAATGAATATGCGAACAAGGGGGGCAGACTAAGGCCCCTTCCTCCGGAACCCAAAGCAAGGCTGCCAGCGGGGAGTGCAAATGAAGGCCAAAATTACAGAACTTTAGCGGACAACTACTCGGTGGCAAGAAAACCTAAAAAAAGAAGTGACCCGTGTATGGACTCCTGTTCGCCCACACTATAACCCAGTGTATTGGGTTTAGTGTGGGTGAGCTGGCTGACAGTTTTCCTTTAAAGATAGGAAGTATTTAACAAACGTACAAAGCAACCTGTATTTAAGGTATGTTATCCATGTTAAAAATTTTAATGTGCAGGGCAAAATATTTTTCCTAACTAGCCTTGGGAAGATTAAAAAACCTATGTAAGTATTAGGCAGACATTTTATTTCTTAATCATGAGGTGGACATGTGAAAGGGAGACATATTGCCTGTTGTATAGATATCCTGCTCCACTGGTGAGTAAGCTCATGTGAGGCATGTGGAGGATAAATATGCTGTATTTGGAGTCAGGGAGGTTGTGTGCTATATGTGGAATAAGAGAGGTGACGTATTATCACAAGTATTATAAGCTTTTTTTTTTCAACTGTGGATCTTTGTAAAAAAACACAGGCCTAGCAGGGGCTCCTGTGAAGAGTACTGGTACTGAAACAGATTTTGAATTGTTGTCTTTTTTATTCTTCTGTTAATGTATTTATAGAAGCGGTCAAGCAACAGTACCACCCTTGTTAATATACAGAGGGGCAAAAAAGTATTTAGTCAGCCACCAATTGTTCAAGTTCTCCCACTTAAAAAGATGAGAGAGGCCTGTAATTTTCATCAGATGTATACCTCAACTATGAGAGACATAATGAGAAAAAAAAATCCATAAAGTCCCATTGTCTGATTTTTAAAGAATTTATTTGCAAATTATGGTGGAAAATAAGTATTTGGTCAACAACAAAAGTTCATCTCAATACTTTGTTATATACTCTTTGTTGGCAATGACAGAGGTCAAAGGGTTTCTGTAAGTCTTCACAAGTAGTGTTGCTCGCGAATATTCGCAGTACGAATTTTATTCGCGAATATCGCATATTCGCAAATTCGCGAATATTCGGGAATATAGCACTATAAATTCGTAATTACGAATATTCTTTTTTTTTTTTTTTCACAGTACACATCACAGTGATCATCCCTCTCTACTTCCAGCTTGTGTGGTGTAAAGAAGGCTCTAATACTACTGTGTGAGACTGGCGAGCGAATTTTCGCATATACGAAAATTTGCATATGCGGAAATTTACATATGTAAATTTTCACATATGCAAATTTTTGCGTATGGTAATTTTTAATGCTAATTTTCGCATATACTAATTTTCGCATGTGCGAATTTCCGCACATGCGAAAATAAAACGTGAATATTACGAATATGCGAATTTAGCGAATATATGACCAATATTCGTCAATATATTCGCGAAATATCGCGAATTGGAATATGGCCTATGCCGCTCAACACTATTCACAAGGTTTTCACACACTGTTGCTGGTATTTTGGCCCATTCCTCCATGCAGATCTCCTCTAGAGCAGTGATGTTTTGGGGCTGTTGCTGGGCAACATGGACTTTCAACTCCCTCCAAAGGTTTTCTATGGGGTTGAGATCTGGAGACTGGCTAGGCCACTCCAGGACCTTGAAATGCTTCATACAAAGCCACTCCTTTGTTGACCGGGTGGTGTGTTTGGGATCATTGTCATGCTGAAAGACCCAGCCATGTTTTATCTTCAATGCCCTCAGATGCAACTCAGCATTTTTTCTCCTCCAAACATGACGAGTTGAGTTTTTACCATCTGACCATATGACATTCTCCCAATACTCTTCTGGATCATTCAAATGCTCTCCAGCAAACTTCAGATGGGCCCGGACATGTACTGGCTTAAGCAGGGGGACACATGTGGCACTGCATGATTGGAGTCCCTGGCGGTATAGTGTGTTACTGATGGTAGCCTTTGTTACTTTGGTCCAAGCTCTCTGCAGGTCATTCACTAGGTGTGGTTCTGGGATTTTTGCTCACCATTCTTGATATCATTTTGACACCACGGGGTGAGATCTTGTGTGGAGCCCCAAATCGAGGGAGATTATCAGTGGTCTTGTATGTCTTCCATTTTCTAATATTTGCTCCCACAGTTGATTTCTTCACACCAAGCTGCTTGCCTATTGCAGATTCAGTCTTCCCAGCCTGGTGCAGGTCTACAATTTTGTTTCTGGTTTCCTTCAACAGCTCTTTGGTCTTGGTCATAGTGGAGTTTGGAGTGTGACTGTTTGAGGTTGTGGACAGGTGTCTTTTATACTGATAACAAGTTCAATCAGGTGCCATTAATACAGGTAACGAGTGGAAGACAGAGGAGACTCTTAAAGAAGTGACAGGTCTGTGAGAGACAGAAATCTTGCTTGTCTGTTTGGTGACCAAATACTTATTTTACACCATATTTGCAATTTTTTTTTTTTAAATCTCTTTTTCTCATTATGTCTCATAGTTGAGTGATACCTATGATAAAAATTACAGGCCTCTCTCATCTTTTTAAATCGGAGAACTTGCACAATTGAGGGCTGACTAAATACTTTTTTGCCCCACTGTAGCTGCTTCGCTTTTGTGCCTAAGAATGAGAAGAGAACAAACTTGCATCCTAATGCTCAGGTCTTAGATCTACTCTTAATCTACACAGGCCAACAGCACTTTCCATTAGTTGCCCACAATCATCCCCAACTGGTGCCAAATTTTTGCCTTTCAACACCTTTATGGGTTCCTCCTCCCATTCACCAAGGAGGTGCAGCGCAGAATACAACTAAGACCACTGAACATTGCATTAACCCCTTAAGGACTCAGGGTTTTTCCGTTTTTGCACTTTCGTTTTTTCCTCCTTACCTTTTAAAAATCATAACCCTTTCAATTTTCCACCTAAAAATCCATATCATGGCTTATTTTTTGCGTCACCAATTCTACTTTGCAGTGACATTAGTCATTTTACCCAAAAATGCACGGCGAAATGGAAAAAAAATCATTGTGCGACAAAATTGAAGAAAAAACGCCGTTTTGTAAATTTTGGGGGCTTCCGTTTCTACGCAGTGCATATTTCGGTAAAAATTACACCTTATTATTATTATGTAGGTCCATACGGTTAAAATGATACCCTACTTATATAGGTTGGATATTTTTGTACTTCTGGAAAAAATCATAACTACATGCAGGAAAATTTATACGTTTAAAAATGTCAACTTCTGACCCCTATAACTTTTTATTTTTCCACGTACAGGGCGGTATGAGGACTCATTTTTTGCGCCATGATCTGAAGTTTTTATCGGTATGATTTTTGTTTTGATCTGACTTTTTGATCACTTTTTATTCATTTTTTAATGGTATAAAAAGTGACCAAAATGCGCTTTTTTTGACTTTGGAATTTTTTTGCGTAAACGCCATTGACCGTGAGGTTTAATTAATGATATATTTTTATAGTTCGGATATTTACGCACGCGGCGATACCACATATGTTTATTTATTTATTTTTTTACACTGTTTTATTTTTTTATGGGAAAAGGGGGGTTATTCAAACTTTTATTAGGGAACGGGTTAAATGACCTTTATTAACACTTTTTTTTTACTTTTTTTTTTTGCCGTGTTATAGGTCCCATAGGGACCTATAACACTGCACACACTGATCTCTCATCCTGATCACAGGCGTGTATTAACACGCCTGTGATCAGTGTTATCGGTGCTTGACTGCTCCTGCCTGGATCTCAGGCACGGAGCAGTCATTCGCCGATCGGACACCAAGGAGGCAGGTAAGGGCCCTCCCGGTGTCCTGTAAGCTGTTCGGGACGCCGCGATTTCACCGCGGCGGTCTTGAACAGCCCGACTGAGTAGCCGGGTCACTTTCACTTTAGAAGCGGCGGTCAGCTTTGACTGCCGCTTCTAAAGGATTAATACCGCACATCGCCGCAATCGGCGATGTGTGGTATTAGCCGCAGGTCCCGGCCGTTGATGAGCGCCGGGACCAACGCGATATGATGCGGGATCGCGGCGCGATCCCGCTTCATATCGCGGGAGCCGGCGCAGGACGTAAATATACGTCCTGCATCGTTAAGGGGTTAAAAAGTGGTCTTCTAGGGGGTTGATCTTCTCAAAAAAGAAAAGATGAGAAGTATACATATTATATGGTAAAACAGAAAATCTTGTCAGAATAAGTAAGTGGTCTTCTCAAAGTTTATCTTTTTCAAGATGTTTCACTGTGTCACTTTGATGACTCTCAGATAAAAACAATCAACTTAAAGTGAAAGAGAGGGATTTACAAAAATATATTTGGGGAATTCATCAAAACCTCTGCAAAGGAAAATGAAACCAGTTGCTAATAACAACCAATCAGATCACTTCTTTCATTTTCCAGAGGCCTTTTTAAAATGAAAGAAGCGATCTGACTGGTTGCTATGGGCAACTGGTCAACGATTTCTCTGCACAGGTTTTGATAAATCGCTACAATTGTTGCTGCTAGAAAAATACACATTTCTTTCACTTAGTGGACTACAATAAAATATAAAGTAAAAAAAATAATCTATTTACCCAAAAATGTTTCTCTTACAAATATGACTAAATAAAATATTATAAAACATTTACAGAATTTACATTTACAGAAATGTTAGGAATCACATAGGCTCGCATAGAATCACATACCAAATAAAGGGAAACGTTCTTTGAAATGACAGTGATTCATTTAAATAAAAAACAAAATGATAGCCTGCTTGAAGTTTAAAATACTAAAAACACTAAAATACATGAAGTGAAAAAAGAAACTTCCCGCACTCACCAGTCTTGCATACCCACAAGGAATGTATTTATCCGTCCTGTAACATGCAGACAACGCCTGATACAGAGAGGAAAGCTGATGCAAAGCTGGCAGCTGGCAGGATTTATGGATAAATACATTCCTTGTGGGTATGCAAGACTGATGAGTGCGGGAAGTTTCTTTTTTCACTTCATGTATTACCTGCTGAACCTGCAGCTATATACTTACCTGGCATCCAATTTGGGACTTGTAACACCCACTCTTTGCTGTGGCTCTTTGTTGTGCCGTGCAGTGCCCGTTCAATTTACTTCTTGTAAATTCATCTTGGCAAATCCTATATAGATGTCACTGCCACACTCTCTTCACTCTCCTAATTGATTGACCATGGCAGTGTAGATTGCATGATGATGCAGATACAAAGGAAAATGGATGTTAGTTTGGTTGTATTTATTATATCACTTGTTTGTAGAACGGGGGGGGGGGGGGGGGAGAGGTTCCTAACTATGCCCACTGTGTGGTATATAAATAAACCTTTACTCACCTCCAGTGCTCCAGCTGTGTGAATCGCTGGCTGCAAGGATGACACATTGAGCAAGGTTGCTTTCGGGACCCGACAGTCACACTGCAGCTCTGAAAGATGATAGAATCGGGGGACTGGAGCAGGACACCTGAAGTACTGTGAGAGTGCTAGAGGTGAGTAAAGTTTTTTTTTTTTCATATTCCACACAATGGGCATAGTTAGGAACCCCGCCTCTCTTGCTGGATAATCCCTTTAAACAGGTGATCTAATAGTATACAACCAAATTAACATCAATCTCCTTTGTATTCATATCACGATGCAATATATACTGCTATTGTCAGTCATTTAGGCTATACTAAATGGAAAGACTTCAATATCATTGACATCAAGAGATCTGAGAAAGTTCCCATTAAAACACACACATATATATATATATATATATATATATATATATATATATATATATATTGGCAGCCAGAGAGTTACAGGACACTTAAAGTACTGCCAAAATATATTAAATTAGAAAATTGGAGCATAATTGAGACCTTAAATTTTACAAATTAGTGGGATTGAGAACATCCATTGTTGTACATGGAAAGTAAAGTTGAAGAAAATTTTGTCCCAAAAAGAGGGTTGTTGTACCCAAGGTACAATGGCCCTGGAGGGCATACATGAGCAACTTAGCTTTGCTGCATGTTTGCTATGTCCATTCATCTGTTTATGTTTTTGAACTGCAATTTGTTTTTATCTTCCAGTAGACTACATGTGTTTTTATGCAAATCATTATGATAAGTTTGCACTGTTTTCCATGCTGGAACTCCTAAGAATTTAAATCACCTCAATTCGATCAACAATTTATGGGGAAGAAGAACAACATAGGAAATTATTAATGACAATGATAACATGTTGTATGCTATTTTGTTCTTCTATCTCTTTCTTTTTCTCAAGAAGTAAGAAAACTCATGGGAATATATAACAGTCAACATGAGAATACAAGGATAGCAGCCCCCCTGAGGAAGGTGCGATACAGTTGTTGGGGTAGTGGAGGGGTACCTACATTCCTCAACATGGTATGGAACTTTATTGATCTGCCATGCTTTCTATGTCTTGTAGTGCTGGGATCTTTGCACTTTTTTATGGACTTTAAAAAAATAAAAATAAATTCTTCTTGGATTTTCAGATATGAGTGAATTCTTAGATAAATTTTTTGGTGTAAAGTAATCTATAAGTAGCAGCCCAGTTAATCATTGTTACTAGTGATCTGTATACAGGGGCATGCAGAAAGAAGTATAAACAGTAGCACCATTTCCGCATGACTCGGAGCCCCTTCTGCACAGGGATTCCCTGAGAACTTATTGTCAAATGGAAATGGTCAAATGCAGTAGCAGTAGCAGTACAGAATCGGGGGTGGGTGAAAAGCTTTGTGACTTGATTATCAAAAGTTGTTATTTCATAAAAATTGTCAACAGGTTTTCAATGCACAAGGTATTTCTCTGCCATTCAGTGCATTATTGCCGAACATATAAAAATAGCCTGTGTCTAAACCTCCAGTGTGACTCCTTGCTGCTTGACAGTTGTCGTGTAAATGACAGCAACGTAATAATGCAGTGCTATACCATTAGAGCAGCCGACTCCCATTAGAGAAGTTAGCTTCTTGCAATCTTGTTATTCTTAAATCTATATAACGTGTCAGATAAGGATGTTTGACTGTCCTTTCCACTTCTTTAATGTATGAAAATTCATGTATCACCACAGAGAAATGTAGACATACTCATTGTAAAGGATTGTACTCAACTGGAACATTTGCCCATCAAGTCTATGATTCAGAGTCAAATAAGGTCTGTCCTGTGTCACACATTGAGGGGAAATCTAAATGACAAGAAAAGAATCATTCAACCAATAAGATTTTACACTTGAATAAAGTGTATGCTGAAATTATGACAGAAAAAGAAAATTCGAATATTTAACCTTCTGCACTGTGTGGGTGCCATGTGAAACCATTCACTTGGCAAACATCCAAAGAACTGGTAGACACTGAATTGCTATGTTCGGCGGTTAAAAAGGACTACAAGAATGGAACAGTAAAATTAATAAATATAAAGTAAAAGAGGATAGTAATAAAACCATTCCTTAACAAGGAAAATCTTAGTATTTTCTTATTTTTACTCTTACTTTTGCAAAACAATTTGTAACTTATGATAGATAGATGATAGATAGATAGATAGATAGATAGATGGCAGATAGATAGATAGATAGATAGGCAGATAGATACATAAATATCCACATAAAAGAAGGTAGCAGCACTCAGGTTCACATGGAAAAGTGTATGGCTCTTATTCACCAAACATCAGAGCACTTATGTTTGGTGAATAGAAGCCATACATTTTTCCACGTGAACCTTAGTGCTGCTACCTTCTTTTATGTGGATATCTTTGGAACTTTTCGAGACCAAGTCCAACTACAGCTAGCACCTTTGAAAAAATCACTACTACAAGTGCTGCCCAAACATCTGAAACTAGATAGATAGATAGATAGGTATATATGTACACAGATTACATAGTAGGGTTAAAAAAAAGGACACATGGCCATCAAGTTAAACCAAGGAAAGGAGATAGTGGATGAAAAGGGTAGAATATGTAGGCAATCATAGACAACAATGCTATACTTCTACATACACATTAACAATATTTTGTTCTAAGAATTTGTCTAAGCCTGTTTTGAAGCCCTTAAAGGGGTACTCCCATGGAAAACCTTTTTTTTTTTTTTTTTTTTTTTTAAATCAACTGGTGCCAGAAAGTTAAACAGATTTGTATATTACTTCTATTAAAAAATCTTAAACCTTCTAGTACTTTTTAGGGCCTGTATACTACAGATGAAATGCTTTACTTTTTAGATTTCTCTGACGCCATGACCACAGTGCTCTCTGCTGACCTCTGCTGTTCATTTTAGGAACTGTCCAGAGCAGCATATGTTTGCTATTAGGATTTTCTCCTGCTCTGGACAGTTCCTAAAATGGACAGAGATGTCAGCAGAGAGCACTGTGGTCACAACATCAGAGAAATCTAAAAAGTAAAGCATTTCCTCTGTAATATATAGCCCCTAAAAAGTACTGGAAATATTACGATTTTTTAATAGAAGTAATTTACAAGTCTATTTAACTTTCTGGCACCAGTTGATTAAAAAAAAAAAAAAAGTTTTCCACGGGAGTACCCCTTTAACCGTTTTTGCATAGACCAGTTCCTGAGACTGTTCCACAGGTAAAGAAGGTTTGTTTCCTTTGGAGATGCAACCTTTTTCTTTCTAGGTGGAGGAGTGCCCCCTTGTCTTTTAAGAGTATTTATATGCTTAAATAGGTTGATCATATCATTCCTTACATCTCTCTTCCTGAAACTAAACAAATTTAATTATTAAATAACAAAGATGCTCCATGCCCTTTATTAGTTTGGTTGCATGCCTACATGACTTCAATGACATCTTGGTACAACAGATACTCCAAATTGTCTTGTAGGCTGGGTGTAATTCACAGGACCAGCTGTTAGTCTGGATACATGGAGGGTGCACAGCACCATTACAACTTGTCTTGTAGGCTGAGTGTAATTATTAGAATCAGCACTTATTCTAGATACACGGAGTATGCATAGCAGGAACCCAAATTGTTCTGTAGGCTTTGTTTAATTCTCAAGATAAGCACTTCTAGATACATGGAAGGTGCACAGAACCACTCCTACTTGTCCTTTAGGCTGGGTGAAAGTCCTAGACTCAACACTTGTATACACACTATGGCCCAGATTTATCAAACTGTGTGAGAGAAAAAGTGGAGTGATTTTCCCACAGCAACCAATCACAGCTCAGCTTACGAGCTCTGGTAAAGTGAAAGTTGAGCTGTGAGGGAAATCACTCCACTTTTTCTCTCACACAGTCTGATAAATCTGGGTCTATGTATTCTGGATACACAGAGGTTGCACCATACCACTCCAAGTTGTCATTAAGGCTTGGTGTAAATCTCAGAATCTGTTCTGCAATTCTCTAAATAATTTTTTCTGGATACACAGAGATGTACTGCACCACATCAACTTGTCCTGTAGGCTGAATGTAATTCTCAGGATTGGCTACTATTATGGATACAGGCATGATGTACATCAGGAATCCAACTTTTTCTGTAGGCTGTGTGTATTTCTCAGGATCCATTTTTATTTCTTTATACACTGAGGGTACACAGAACCACTCCAACTTGTCATGTAGGCTGGTAAATTGTCAGGATTGGCACTTATTCTAGATACATAAAGGCTACATAATATCATCCCAACTTCTCCTGTTGGCTGGGTTTAATTCTCAGGATCGGCTTTCATTCTAGATATACGGATGTAGCATAGCAGCACTTCATTTTTATCCTATAGGCTGGGTGTGATTCTCAGGATCCGCTCTTATTGATGATCCTGTGCTCTGGATGTAGTTCGCCAGATCTGCACTTATTCTGAATATACTGAGGGTGCACAGCACCACTCTAACTGATGTGGGAAATTTACATGATGGAAGTGCAGCCGACAAATCTGCAGCATCATGTCCATATGGACCAAAATCTCTGAGAAATGTTTCAATTACAAAGTATTGCACAAAAAATTGAGGAAGTTCTCATGGCATAAGGGGTTCCAACCTAGTACTAGCAAGATGTACCTAATAAAGTCGGCAGTGTATTTATTTATATCCTGTCTTTATTCAAGAGCAAAACAAATACTGCCTTTAATTACAGGGGAAAAAAATTTATTCTGCCGATCCGGCACTAACTATACATATCCTCCCTCCCTGTACAGGTGGTTTACTATGAATCACCCAACAAAACAGTCACCAAAAAGGTTTACCTACACGGTCCCCTTACTGTCCCCTTTTAAGGCAGTACCTCAGTACTTCAACTCTTATCAGAGGTTTCTCACTCAGCCAATCACCGGCCGCAGCGATAGGCTGAGCAGCAGTGTGACATTTTCCTCCCTGGCACCTGCTGCCGGGGCCGAAAACGTCACACTGCCGCTCAGCCTATCGCCGGCCGAGTCGGGGCTTCGCTGCAGCCGGTGATTGGCTGAGTTCGGTATGACTCGCCGACCACCAGCAACCAAGAAGAGGATCGCGGCAGAGACCGGAGTGGGTTACCGGAGGCACGGGGGGAGCGAAGGAAGGTATTTACCTCTTCCTTTTTTTACTGCTGGTAGTATGGAGTGCAATTTTCCTATTCTGGAGTACTCCTTTAATTGATCTCAGCACCTGTGCTGACTTGAGGCCAATCTGAAAATCTGGACCGAGCCAGGAAGGAGGATGAAAGACCCAACTACCAAGCCAATCTCCGCATATTTAGTGGCATGATCTCTGTGCCACTGCAATACTCTGCAATCCATGGATGTTCAAGAACATTCATACAGGGTTAATATTCAACTGCCCAGATGTTTTTAGTTAACAGGTGGTTGCCAGATATCTCTGAAAGTGACCAAAACATAATAAACATTTTTATTATCAGTTTTTAAGTTCTCTACATGCATCCTGTGCTATTCAAAAGTCTATGGGAAAATGGCAGAAAAAAATTTACAACTAGAGCGAGTCACATTTAGAAAAAAATATCCAAGGGTTCAACAACGCACAACAAAACTGCCATAAAGAAAAACATATTTTACTATAGGACATTTATGTAAGATCTAACTGCTGTGTTTTTGGGCATTAAACAACGTTAGAAAAAACAAAGAAAAATGTCTCAAAAATATAAAAATATAATTTTTACAATTAATGATGTCTGTAAATCTAATCCTAAGGACTTGCTATCAGTTATAAAAATGCTTTAGCATAGAAAGGACAGCAGCAGTAGCATATAGCTTTCCTCTTAGTCTCAGTTTTAACACATGGAAAAATAAGAAAAATACATGTGAATAGAAAGTGTAGTTATATCGGGAATAAAGCATTTTTATATTTTTATGTAAATGAAACAGTTTTGCTATTAGGGCATATAAACAATAATTATATACATACACACAGCACCTGAGCAGATGCCATTTTTTAAAGGTTTCTGATAGCTAGAATAAAATAAACAGCTGGAAATAGTAACAGTATTATACTAAGGAACATAACATGTTTATTACTTGGATTTACAATTTAATCCACACAAATAACTGAAAGCAAAATCTAGAATTCCATACTGAGCATTGATACCTAACATATTCTGCTGTATAATCTTTTCCCATTTAAAATAACTAAATATTGATTTATTCTCATGTTTTCATTATGATTTCCACCTGGGGAGAGTGATTGAATATCCTCAGAAAAAAAAATAATTATATATATATATATATATATATATATATCAAGGCTGATTTGTGAGTCGCTCACCCCGTGCACGCCCACCTCGCCACCTGTGCCGTAGACCGGCCGGTACCGCCTCCGGCTACTCACTTGTAGAAGAAAGGACAAGGTCCGGCACTAGGTTGCAGGTAAAAACTTCTTATTCCTATATTTCAAGATTCTGCAGTACAGGGTAGAAAGTCTGACGCGTTTCGCTAAAGAGCTTAATCGTAGACTGCCGTACAATCACAGAGGACAACTTAAAATACTGGAGGTATAAGTCACATGACTAACCTCGTCATTGTTAATAACATGTTACATATCAAACCTGGAATTGGAATCCATTCAGAACATTACATGTGGTGTCTGTTCACACTCTTAAATTATCATGCACTGCGTTAAAGACTATTTCTTATTTATTATTCGCAAATTGCAAGACTAAGAGCTTCCATAGCAATAAATTGTATTGTAAAATGGATTTTGACCTCATATTAATTTTATATTTTTAAGAATCGCAGTGAATGAAAATGGAGTGTGAACTAGACGTACAAATTATCATGTAAATAAGGAAACTGCAATAAAGGGGGAGGAAAAGGAACACACGAGCAAGAAGAACTCAACTTGGCACGGGGAAGGAAAGATTTTCTATATATACATATATATTTATCATTATCAGAACGCACACATGGGAAAGGCACACAATACAGTTAGTGCGCAATATTATACGCTACTGACTGTCATATGAGAACAGCATCAATTATTTATGTGTGAATATTAACAGGATGAAATATATGTATATAATATATTGATTATAGAGGTTTTTTTTCCCTCTAGTAAACACAAAAAATGAAATATGTAAATGCAAATAGGACTATCTTCTGTACCAAAAGCAACTTTACTTTTTAAGTGCCCCCAACCTGAGAGAAAGAGGGGGGGGGGGTTGTCAAGGTAGAAACTCAGGCAGTCACCCAATTCAGGACACCAGGATAAATGTCCAGTGTCCCAAACAGCATATTTAACTGTTTTTGTGTTCCCAGGACATAAATTAATTTGAAATTAATGGCAGAACATGGAGGCTCACATAGACTCCCTGCCCTGCCAATCTCTAGGCCAAAGGCCAGTGTAGGTGGTGCAATGACGTAACTGAAAGCTGATTTCCAGGCCGACAGGCCTGCACTATTCTTCATAGGGTATAGTAAATATAAAGTAATGTAATGTTTTTTGTTTTTCTTTTTTGGGGGGATGGGGGCGGTCTATGAGGGCACTATTTTCTAGTAAAGGAATCACTACTTTTTCTGTACAGGTGCACTATGAGAGAGAGAAAGAAAGAAATAATATGAGTGGTCCTTTTTAGTATAAAGTGGAGTGTTTGTATTGTTTTGCATTAGAAAGGAAATTTTCTAAATATTAATTGCCACTTTCTGCCTTAAAAAAGTATCAACAAACCCCTTTGTTAATTTCTAGGAGCCTCACCAAGATCAAAAGAACAAAATTGCCATTAAAAAAACATATTTTACTATAGGACATTTATGTAAGATCTGACTGCTATGCTTTTGGGCATTAAACAAGCACAGAAACAACCGCAGAAAAAAACACCAGAAAAATTTCTCAAAAATACACAAGATCTAAAATGGTAGAAAATAGGTCAGTCATTAGAAGGAACAAAATGTACCCCTTACTTAACATTGATAACTTTCATAGGGAAAGTATGTAGTTAGAATATATAAGAATACATGAACTTATATATTCTTTTGTTTCCCTCTTGTGTAATTGCATGTGTCTCTTGTGTTTATGCCTGGCTCGTTTGGTGTGCTTCTTCATATTGACTTTTTTTTTCCATTCTGTGGTGCACTAATGGATGCTACTTGCTGTGTTGCTGCTGAATCCATACTAGATGTGTATGAGGAAAACATATTGTCTATGAGGGCTTGTTCATATCTATACTAAAACAGTACGCTGCAAGTTACGCTTTAATGGTATATCCATAGATTTCCATCTTGTAAAAGTTGCCAAAAGTTTGTCAGTTTGGACCTTTTTTTGTCCCCTGTACCATTGTGTAGATTTGTTTTCTTATTTTATAATTTAAAACAAAAATATATGTTTAAAATGGATGCAAATGGATACAAACATATCCCACAAACAAAAACATATACCACAAAAACATATGCAACATTGAGCCAAATTGGTTGTGTTTTGGTACATCCATTTGTGGTATACCACACAGGGATGTGTGTGGTATAGATGAGAACCTACACATAAAGACTTATCCTGAAAGCCCTGAGTCTGTGAAACTCTCGCGCCTTTTTATGTTAAACTCATGTGGCTTATGTTTATTCTCCTTCTCCTCTGGTTCCCTACTACAGAACTAATCCCCAAAATAGAGCAGGGATTTTTGTTGTGAGTAGACTGGGAGTACAAATGCCAGGTGCATACTTGACCCTTTTAATAGTCTCCAAGGTCTCCACCTATTTTATTTTGCATTTATTAAACAAAATGGTAAAAATTATAAAAATGCAAACGAATTAATGAAAGAATGAATCAATCAATCTGATGAAGAGAGAGAAAACTACTTATTGTTTGTTTTCGTTAATTGTTTTTATGATTTTGTTTAGTAAATAGTGCTGCCTAGGATTTTTCAAAGAATCCTGTGTCTTTACTTCATTTTGATGCAATGAAGCAGCGCCTGGAACAAAAGGTCTTATTCAGCTCCTACATAGAGAACATGGGGTTCTATTGTGGATTTTAGTTAACATACATATTTATTTTTATTTTATTTTTTTAAATATATTTTTATTTATTTTCAAGTAAACAAAATAACAGCACATGAGCTAGGACAATCCCTGGACTGGAGTTACTTGCTATTTCATAGTAATATAAATAATGAATAAATGATTAAATACTGTATACAAAGATATCACATACATATTACATACCGTATATCCCGGCGTATAAGACGACTTTTTAACCCCGAATTTTCTTCTGAAAATTCGGGGGTCTTCTTATATGCTGGGTATTGAGGTCCTGGATAGGAAAACTTCTGATTATCTGCCCAGGCTGGCTCCCGTGTGTGGCTGCAGGCGGGGGCTGGCGAGAGCAAGTAAAAACTAATACTGTATACTAAAAACCAGGATGCCTCCAGCTGTTGTGAAACTACAACTCCCAGCATGGCAAAGGCTGTCCGGGCATGCTGGGAGTTGTAGTTTTACAACAGCTGGAGGCCCCCTGGTTTTTAGTATACAGTATTAGTTTTTAGCTGCTCTGGCTGGCCCCCGCCTGCAGCCACACACGGGAGCCAGCCCGGGCAGATAATCATAGGTATTCCTATGCCGGACACCCCTGTGTCCCGAAAAATCTTTTCGAGACATAAGGATGTCCGCCGGTCACTTACCATTCCCTGGCGTCCTCCTGCGATCCTCCTTCGGTCCTCCTGCAGTCCGGTCCTCCGTCTCTATGGTTGCACGCATGGGACGTCAGTGACGTCACGTGCCTACAACCATAGAGGCAGAGGATCGCAGGACCAGGGGGACCGCAGGAGGACGCGCGCCAACCCGGGCCTGGTGAGTGACCGGCCGTGCTATCTTAAGTGATCCAGTCACCGCTCCCCAGTCCCGGCACCTACTGTTATGGTCCATAGGCCATAGCAGTAGATGGTGACCCGGGCCGGAGGAGCGGTGATCGGAACACTGTGGGGGCAGACCAGTACAGACATACAGCCTGCAGCCATACACTGTATATGGCTGGAAGCTGTATGTCTGTTGGGGGGAGCTGCCAATCTAATGTGGGGGGAGCTGCCTACTATTGTGGGGGAACTGCTGACCTAATGTGGGGGGAGCTGCCTACAAATGTGGGGGGAGCTGCCTACAAATGTGGGGGGAGCTGCCTACTATTGTTGGGGGAGCTGCCTACAAATGTGGGGGGAGCTGCCTACTATTGTGGGGGAACTGCCTACTATTGTGGGGGAAATGCTGACCTAATGTGGGGGAATTGCCTACAAATGTGGGGGGAGCTGCCTACTATTGTGGGGGAACTGCTGACCTAATGTGGGGGGAGCTGCCTACAAATGTGGGGGGAGCTGCCTACTAATGTGGGGGAACTGCTACTAATGTGGGGGAGCTGCCTACTAATGTGGGGTAACTGCTGACCTAATGTGGGATAACTCCCGACCTATTGTGGGGGAGCTGCCTACTATTGTGGGGGAACTATACTGCCTACCTAATGTGGGGGAACATGAGGCCTACCTAATGTGGGGGGAACTACAAGGTACCGTACATCGCGGTGGGAGGGGTAGTCTTATATGGCGAGTATATCCCAAGCTCTATATTTCAACTGTAAAAGTTGGGGGTTGACTTATACGCCAAGTCGTCTAATACGCCGGCATATACGGTAGATTTTAGAATGACAAGCAGACTTCTTCCAAATGGGAGAATGTGTACCTGGATAATTCTGGTAATGTTTTTGCTCTTACGGTTGGCTCATTCTCCTTAGCCTCCGATGCCATCATGTTAGCATTGCAAAATTATAAGTTACAAGCTAATTACTCCAACTGTCAATCATATTAATATGAAATCAGAATATAGACACAATTCTCAAAGAGATGTTGCTAAGACTGACATCCTTGAACAAAATTCAGATTGACTCACTGATATGAGGAAAACTTGGATTCTTTTAAGTATACAGCGTTCTCATTAAGCTTTCCAGGCAATGTTTTCAGCTGCATTTTATACACTTAATAGCAACTGACAAGTAAAAAAGTATCATGTACTGTAATGTCTAAAGTAAAAAGGAACAAAGTAATTGGTTTTTTGATGGTCTATGACATTTACAGAAATTGACCACAAAAAATATATAGATTTAGAAAAATATTAAATGTGTTGTCTCACAATAGCAACATTTTTCATATATCATATAAGAGAATATGGTCTTTATAGAGAATAGTCCCCTGCATCAATCCTCAGCCCCAGCATGAGCTGTCCCTATATTGTGGGCACTTGCTATGGATTTCTGGGAGCTGCAACTTCCGATGCTCAATCTGTAGCACAAGCCCCCAATCTGTGACATCACAACCTGTTGTGAGGCCTTACACTTGCATATGACTTCAATGGGTAGCAAAACAAACTACAGCAAAATTGCAGTAGATCTGCAGCAAAAAATATGTATGTGTGAACGTACACTTAAGGTGCATATGTCAGTCAATCACTGGAATATAATGCCTAAATAATACTGCTACACCATAATCACTATCATTACTTCTACATACAATATAAGTGATTACAGTGCAATTGCACTCACAAATTGTCTTTTCTGATGAGAGTCATGTTGTCACGTATGGCCCGGAACTCACGCGCTCCCACTTGCCCTGCCTACTAGCGTACCCGCCCGGGTCCACAACCACGTTGACAGTCCCTGCCAGAATAAGTGCAGGGAGCAAAATGTCAACAAAATAAACAATACAGATGGAAGTCGGGACACTCTATGGAATCACACACACTAACAGAAATTATAACTAAACATGCACACACACTATGTCACAGTCCACAAGCCAAGTCAGTACCAAGAGATAACAGAAAAGCCAAAATCACAGAAACAGGAGAAGAGTCAAAGAGCGGAGCCAAGGTTCAAATATGTCCGAAATACAAGATGCAGTACAAATGTTAGCTAGGAGTATAAGCTCTTTCGCAGGCAAGGGCTGGATGCAGGGGCGGACATATCGCCTGTGCAGCCGGTTCAGCTGCACAGGGGCCCAGCGTGGGAGGGGGCCCGCCCTCACACGCTGGGCCGGTCCTACCATCGGACCCAGTGCACAGGGCCGCCATCAGGGGGTAAACCCATACACTTGTATGGGGCCCGGAGCTTCAGGGAGGCCCGGACGTCCCTGTACTTTTTTTTTCCGGCTAGTCAGTGAGTGACTGCGACTGTCACTCACTGACTCCTGGCTGGGTACCCGTCAGAACTATGACCGGGCCTCATAGTCCGGGGGGCCCGCAGGACTATGAGGCCCGCTCTTTCTAGGGTGCGGGCCCCTTAAGAAGTACGGCAGGGCCGGACAGGCCAGGGGCTGATGGGAGTCGACGTGCCCCGCGCAGGCACGCACGTCTACTCCAGTCACCTGACCTGTCCCGGCGCGATCTCCAGTCCAGCAGCCTCCCGACGGATCCTCCCCGTGCAGTGACACTCTGACAGAAGCAGCAGCTGCACCGAACCCCGGCATGGTAAGTTAACGGGAGGGGGGGGGTGGATGGGGGCTATGTTGTTTGCAGACTACAATGGTGATGAGAGGTGCAGGGGAACTTTTGCTTGGGGTGTTATAGGGGTAATGAGAGGGGGGGTTATGGGGGTAATGAGAGGTGCAGGGGGTGTTATGGGGGGATGAGAGGTGCAGGAGGTGTTATGGGGGGATGAAAGGTGCATGGGGAGGTTATGGGGGTGATGAGAGGTGCAGAGGGGTGTTATGGGGGTAATGAGAGGTGCAGGGGGGTGTTATGGGGGGGATGAGAGGTGCAGGGGGTGTTATGGGGGGATGAAAGGTGCATGGGGAGGTTATGGGGGTGATGAGAGGTGCAGGGGGTGTTATGGGGGGATGAGAGGTGCATGGGGAGGTTATGGGGGTGATGAGAGGTGCAGGGGGGTGTTATGGGGGTAATGAGAGGTGCAGGGGGGTGTTATGGGGGGGGATGAGAGGTGCAGGGGGTGTTATGGGGGGATGAAAGGTGCATGGGGAGGTTATGGGGGTGATGAGAGGTGCAGGGGGGTTATGGGGGTGATGAGAGATGCAGGGGTGTTATGGGAGTGATGAGAGATGCAGGGGGTGTTATGGGGGTGATGAGAGGGGGGGTGTTATGGGGTGATGAGAGGTGCAGGGGGGGTTATGGGAGTGATGAGAGATGCAGGGGGTGTTATGGGGGTGATGAGAGGGGGGGGTGTTATGGGGTGATGAGAGGTGCAGGGGGGGTTATGGGGGTGATAAGAGGTGCAGGAGGGTGTTATGGGGGTGAAGAGAGGTGCAGGGGGGTGTTATGGGGGTGGTGAGAGATGCAGGGGGCATTATAATAGTGATGAGGAGAGGTGCGGGGGTTATAGTAGTGATGAGGAGAGGTGCGGGGGTTATAGTAGTGATGAGGAGAGGTGTGTGGGGGGGTTATAGTAGTGATGAGGAGAGGTGTGTGGGGGGGTTATAGTAGTGATGAGGAGAGGTGCGGGGGTGGTTATAGTAGTGTTGAGGAGAGGTTTGGCAGGTGTTATGGGGGTGATGAGGAATGATGAGGACACAGAGGATAAGAGGTATTATATTTAGTGGGTATAGTGTGTGGCAGGATTATATTTAGTGGGTACAGTGTATAGCAGTATTATATTCAGGGTACAGTGTGTGGCAGGATTATATTTAGTGGGTACAGTGTATAGCAGTATTATACTCAGGTTACAGTGTATAGCATTATTATATTCAGGGTACGGTGTGTGGCAGGATTATATTTAGTGGGCACAGTGTGTAGCAGTATTATATTCAGGGTACAGTGTATAGTATTATTATATTCAGGGTACAGTGTATAGCAGTATTATATTCAGGGTACAGTGTGTGGCAGTATTATATTTAGTGGGTACAATGTGTGGCAGTATTATATTCGGAGTACAGTGTGTGGCAGTATTATATTCAGGTTACAGTGTGTAGCAGGATTATATTTAGTGGGTACAGTGTACAGCAGTATTGTATTCAGGGTACAGTGTCTGGCAATATTATATTTAGGGTACAGTGTGGGGCAGTATTTTATTTAGGGTACAGTGTGTGACAGTATTTTATTTAGGGTACTGTGTGGGGCAGTATTATATTTAGTGGGTACAGTGAATAGCAGTATTATATTTAGTGGGTACAGTGTATGGCAGTATGCTATTCATGGTACAGTGTGTGGCAGTATTATATTCAGGGTACAGTGTGTGGCAGGATTATATTCAGGGTACAGTGTGTGGCAGTATTATATTTAGTGGGTACAGTGTATAGCAGTATTATATTCAGGGTACAGTGTGGGGCAGTATTTTATTTAGGTTACACTTTCTGGCAAGGTTATAATGATTACTGTCTTCATGCAGAGGATGAGGATCTGCTGACAGTGAGGAGCCAATGATGTCTGGATGTCAGACTCTGCAGAGAAGATGGAGCTGGGGGAAGACCTGATCTCTGGACGAGATGAAGAAGAAAAGAAGACGTCACTCAGGTCACTGACATCATTGTATGTTCTTATGACTGTCCCATCAGAGCTGTAGTCACTTGTAAGTTCTGCAGTGATGATGGGTAAAACTGTGTCCAATCTGTGTCTCTTCAGCTGTTACAAAACTACAACTCCCATTGCCTGAGGCTCTCCAGACATGATGGGAGTTTTAGCTTTCCAACAGCTGGAGAACCACTTCAACCGAGGTGATCGGTGGGGGTCTCAGGCCTTGAGTTGTGTAAGGGGCCCCGAAATTTCTGATGGCAGCCCTGCCAGTGCACATATGACAGGGAAACCAGTCTTGCCCAGTCACTAAACTGCTACTTACATCTGCCCATGGGGACTTCCTGGCTGAGGTGCGTGCAGTGAGTGACGTCATCGCAAGCACCTGGACACTGACGTCCAGCGCAGAGCGTGCGATGATGTCACTTATAGCGCGCACCTCTGCCAGGAAGTCCCCATGGGCAAATGTAAGTAGTGCAGGCCAGGTAAGAGTGTGTGGGTGAGTGAGAGTGTGTGTGTGTTTGTTTGTTGGGGTTATGCTACGCTACCTTATGTGGGGAATCTATGCTACC
This sequence comes from Hyla sarda, assembly GCF_029499605.1. NCBI lineage: Eukaryota > Metazoa > Chordata > Amphibia > Anura > Hylidae > Hyla > Hyla sarda. Next base: position 115,173,608 of record NC_079191.1, read on the forward strand.
TAATGTGGGGAATATATGCTATGCTACCTAATGTGGGGAATCTATGCTACCTAATGTGGGGAATATATGCTATGCTACCTAATGTGGGGAATCTATGCTACCTAATGTGGGGAATATATGCTATGCTACCTAATGTGGGGAATCTTTGCTACACTACCTAATGTGGGGAATATATGCTACGCTACCTAATGTGGGGAATCTATGCCATGCTACCTAATGTGGGGAATATATGCTATGCTACGCTACCTAATGTGGGGCTACGCTACCTAATGTAGGGAATCTATGCTACGCTACCTAATGTGGGGAATATATGCTGCGCTACCTAATGTGGGGAATACATGCTACGCTACCTAATGTGGGGAAATTATGCTACGTTACCTAATGTGGGGAAACTATGCAATGCTACCTAATGTGGGGAATATATGCTACATAATGTGGGGAAACTATGCTACCTAATGTGGGGAATCTATGCTACCTAATGTGGGGGAACTGCTGCCTATCTAATGCAAATTAATGTGAGTTGCAGTGCAATTTTATGGCATATTACTTTTTTTTTTTTTGGGGGGGGGGGCCCAGGCACATTCTTTGCACAGGGGCCCTCTGTTGTCTGTGTCCGCCCCTGGCTGGATGAATACTGAGGGTTTAAATAGGAAGCTAAGCAGGTGAAAAGCCAATGCGGTCAGCTGACCATCCAGAGAACAGGGCGTTTCCACAGTAAAAAGAACAACAAAAGACCTCAGTATACAGTAGATTAACTTTTCGGGTTCTTTCACATGCACATTCTTTTTTTTCCCATCCAGCCAGACTGTCATGACAATTTCTTCAAGCCACAACTAATCTCTGCAGAAACTGCTAGACAAACATTTCAGGCTCTTATCAAGCACCTATAGTGCCCAAAACAGAAGTAATTCCCTTTTTGCAGTCCCACACAATAGAGACAAACGGATTGGGTTAAGAGTAGCTTTAGAAGGTAAACAGGACCCTTCATGTAATTTACCCCATTATGTAAGTGCACAGAGTAAGAAGGTGCCCCTGTAGAGAGCTACCCCATATATGTTGTTTTTCCTATAGATAGCAACCCCTTATAGGTAGCTTCCCAATAGTTGGTCCTGTAGGTAGACTCCCTCCGGAGGTAGATTCCTTGTGGATAGTTGCCTCTCCATGATTAAATAGACAAAAGCAAAGCCCATACTCACCTTTCCACGCAGTCCACAGCATGACCTCTCCTCTTCCTCCTCTTCCAATCATCTGTGCTAGAATGCAGAGAAAGGTTTGTTTTACCCCTTGTAGCATAATGCTGCGAGCAGCCACAAGTGATTGACAGGGCGAGGAGCTATCTAGAGGCACTACCAGAAGACAGGCCAGTACATCAGGAGATGGGGAGGAAGCCATAGGAGAGATACAACCCAGCAGCAGGACCGCTACCTCCACCTTTGTGCAAGGAGGAGCAGGAGGAACACTGCCAGAGCCCTGCAAAATGACCTCCAGCAGGCCACAAATGTGCATCTGTCCACTCAAACGGTCAGAAACAGACTCCATAAGGGTGGTATGAGGGCCCGACGTCCAGGTGGGGTGTTGTGCTTACAGCCCAATACTGTGCAGGATGTTTGGCATTTGCCAGAGAACACCAAGATTTGCCACTGGTGCCCTGTGCTCTTCACAGGTGAAAGCAGATTCACACTGAGCACATGTGACAGGCGTGACAGAGTCTGGAGATGCGGTGGAGAATGTTCTTCTGCCTGCAACATCCTCCAGCATGACCGCTTTGGTGGTGGGTCAGTAATGGTGTGGGGTGGCATTTCTTTGGGCCCTTCACAGCCCTCCTTGTGCTTGCCAAACGTAGCCTGACTGCCATTAGGTCCAAGCAGTAGAAATGAAGTCTTAGCACTCACAAATAACTTGCAAATTCTTTCGGTGTTTATTCACACATAGGGCGACACACAGGACGCGTTTTGGCCACAAGCCGTTATCAACCTTAATGCTTTTACATGAATAGACAGCATAATATAGAGGGAGCCTGCCCCATCCGGTGAGCTGGTCCATGAATCCTAATTGTATACAGGTGTTACCTAATGCTAACCTGGAAACCAGAAAACAAATATAAGGACACTATGTGTCCCAATATAACATGTAAAAAAAATTTAAAAAAACGCAAAGAAAGGAATGTGTACACCTATTGTTTCAGGTCAACTTCTTGACTGCATAAATTGATTGTTATTCTCTACATTGTATCTAGAATAAAGGAACACCTCATTATTAATATATGCAATAACATCAAACATCCAAAGTCTTTTTAGGGGTAGACAACAATAGATCAATTAGAGCAGTTGTGTTAATTCGTAGTCATGATTCTTCCCCCTGGGTTCTACTGTATCCAATTTATGGGTCCAGTAGGCTTCCTTTTTTAAGAAGCAATTTTTCAAATTTCCTCCTCTCCTTGGTTGTTTCACCTTGTCAATAACCTGAAATTTTAATTGAGCAATATTATGTCCAGCTTTTTCAAAATGATGGGGAATAGGGTAGAGTAAGTTTTTACACCGAATGCTTGATTTTTGACGATTTATGCGGTCCCCTACACACTGGGTGGTTTCCCCAACGTATAGGAGACCGCACGGACACTTGATGGTATATATGACATTCCTAGAATCACAGGTTGCAAAATGTCTTATCTTAATTTCTTCCCCCGTTTGTGGGTGGAGGAGAATGTCTTCTCGTGTCACATTGCTGCATTGGGCGCAATGCAGATACGGAAAAGTCCCATTCTTTCTGCTTTTAAACGTTAGCTGACGTGACATTTTCTTTATGGAACCCACATCTGCGTGGACAAGTTTGTCCCGCGGATTGGGTGCCCGCTTATTACAGATAAGTGGAGCTGATTTTAATTCAGGGACAGTAGGAAAACTTTTATTCAGGAGGTACCAATGTCTCATAATAACATCATCTATTCTATAGGATTGAGGTTGATAATTCCTTACGAATGGGATACGGGAACCACGCTCCTCATTACACGCGTACTACAAGAATTCCTAGAACACTTGAATTCAGTGAGTCCCGAATTAAAATATACAATGTTCTTTGACCAACAACAGGTCAGCTTTTTGGATACGAGGGTGCTGAAAAATCTGAAAGGTGGTCTAGTAACTGATCTTTATAGGAAAAGCACGGATCAAAATAGTTTGTTGCATTTTACTAGTTCCCACCCGAGGTCGGTTAAAATGTCTATTCCATGAGCCCAGAGACAGAGGATAGAGAGCATTGTCTCTGATCCCCAAGTCAGGGAAAAAAGATTGAGAGAATTGGATGATAAGTTCCATGAACGAGGTTACCCCAAATCCATCTTAGAGGCGGCAAAAATTTCAAGAACTAGAAGTAATGAGGAGCGTGGTCCCCCTATCCCGTTCTTAAGGAATTATCATCCTCTATCCTATAGAATAGATAATGTTATTAGGAGACATTGGTACCTCCTGAATAAAAGTTATCCTACTGTCCCTGAATTTAAATCAGCTCCACTTCTCTGTAATAATTGCTTGTCCATGCAAATGTGGGTTCCAGAAAGAAAATGTCATGCCAGCTAACGTTGAAAAGCATAATGAATGGGACTTTTCCGTGTCTGCATTGCGCCCAATGCAGCAATGTGACACGTGGAGACATTCTCCTCCACCCACAAACGGGGGAAGAAATTAAGATAAGACATTTTGCCACCTGTGATTCTAGGAATGTCATATATGCCATCAAGTGTCCGTGCGGTCTTCTATACGTTGGGGAAACCACCCAGTGTGTAGGGGACCGCATAAATCGACACAAATCGAGTATTCGGTGTAAAAACTTACTCTACCCTATTCCCCATCATTTTGAAAAAGCTGGACATAATATTGCTCAATTAAAATTTCAGGTTATTGACAAGGTGAAACAACCAAGGAGAGGAGGCAATTTGAAAAAATTGCTTCTTAAAAAGGAAGCCTACTGGATCCATAAATTGGATACGGTAGAACCCAGGGGGAAGAATCATCACTACGAATTAACACAACTGCTCTAATTGATCTATTGTTGTCTAGCCCTAAAAAGACTTTGGATGTTTGATGTTATTGCATATATTAATAATGAGGTGTTCCTTTATTCTAGATACAACATAGAGAATAACAATCAATTTATGCAGTCAAGAAGTTGACCTGAAACAATAGGTGTGCACGTTCCTTTCTTTGCGTTTGTTTTTTGTTTTTTTGCATATTATATTGGGACACATAGTGTCCTTATATTTTTTTTCTGGTTTCCAGGTTAGCATTAGGTAACACCTGTATACAATTAGGATTCATGGACCACCGGATGGGGCAGGGTCCCTCTATTTTATGCTGTCTATTCATGTAAAAGCATTATGGTTAATAACGGCTTGTAACCGAAACGCATCCTGTGTGTCGCCCTATGTGTGAATAAACACCGAAAGAATTTGCAAGTTATTTGTGAGTGCCGAGACTTCATTTCTACTGCTTGGATCTACTTGTTGGTCTGCGAGCACCACACAAATTACATGAGTGCCGACTCCATCTGTTTCAATATGACTGCCATTAGATCCTGAGATGAGATCATCAGACCCCTTGTGAGACCATATGCTTGTGCGGTTGGCCCTGGGTTCCTCCTAATGCAAAACAATGCTAGACCTCATGTGACTGGAGTGAGTCAGCAGTTCCTGCAAGAGGAAGGTATTGATGCTATGGATTGGCCCGCCAGTTCCGCAGACCTGAATCTGATTGAGCACATCTGGGACATCATGTCTCGCTACATCCACCAATGCCACGTTGCACCACAGACTTTCCAGGACTGTCCAGGTATGGGAGGACATCCCTCAGGAGACCATCCGCCACCTCATCAGGAGCATGCCCATGCATTGTAGGGAGGTCATATGGGCATGTGGAAGCCACACACACTACCTATTTTTGACTTGTTTTGAAGACATAAAATTGGATCAGCCTGTAGTGTGGATTTCCACTTTGATTTTGAGTGTAACTCAATATCCAGACCTCCATGGGTTGATAAATTTGATTCCCATTGATAATTTTTGTGTGATTTCCTTGTCAGCACATTCAACTATGTAAAGACAAAAGTATTTAATACGATCAGTTCATTCATTCAGATCTAGGATGTGTTATCTTAGTGTTTCCTTTTTTTTTTTTTTGCAGTATATATATATATATATATATATATATATATATATATATATGTATTTTTTTTCACTTGTCACTTTATAGGGACATGATCAGTTTCATTCCACCATTCCTCTGTATGCAGATCACAGATTATACCAGCTGGGCATTAGATCATTATCATCTGTGATTTGTGTACAGAAGGTTGTTGCAGATCATGTCCTTTCTGCATGCCTTTCTCTTCCATGTCACAGCTGGAACCCTATGACAGTTTTTGTGGCAGCCTTCTTTGCTTTGGCTCCTAGTATTAAGCACACGGCTCATTCTGAGCTGTGTTTAATCATTTATGTGACAGGGAGCAGATCTCATCAGCTCCCTGCACCTCAGGAGACCGTTCACTAAGGACTGTAGAAATATGTTGTGGATATGCATCTGCATATTTGTGGCAGGAATATGTATATGAGTATAGCCAGGGTCTCCGAATACCTTCCTCTTATACATGTGCCTTATTCACCATCTTTACTTTCTACAGTTTCTCCCTCTAGTAAGCAGGCTGCCATCAGTAAATGGGGATTGGCTTATTAACATCCCCACCCTCTGTCTCCCCCTACCAGCAGACCACAATAGTTTAATACAAGGAGCTTAAAGGGCCACTGTCATTTGAAAAAACCTTTGACTTTAACTTTTGACAAGTCAAAAATTTTGATTGGCGGGGCATTCACCTATCAGGAGAATTTGCACTCTTTTCCAGCTCCATGTCCCATGATCGAGACACGCTCACAATATGAGTCTACGGAGCATGTCTTGATCCCATGACATAAAGAAAGGAGGGGAGGACTTTTCCCCAACTCATTCTACTGATTGGCAGAGGTCTGAAAAATTCTCTATTGTGTGGATGAAATTTGGAAGGTGTCAAATGTCTGGTACTATAATCCTCTGCAGACTTTACCTGGCAATTCTGAAAGTAAAATTCACAGTTCACCCAAAAATTACAATGATGTAGCCTATGTAAGTTATAGAAAGTCTAAGCAAGTACCTCATATATATATATGTTAATAAATGTAACCTTACTGAAGTCCAATTATCTACTTAAAATTTTCTAAAAACAATATGGTCTTTAAGTGTCTAGAAAAAGATACAGTAGTCTGCACGGCTGTCTCAAATAGCAGCCACTAAATGTAATTTAAAAAAAGCCATCACATGGCTCTGTAGACAACAACAAAAAGAGGTTATAGTCATTCTACGCTTTTTTTTTTATTTTTTTATTTAAGTTGTCTTTTTTCTTAGTAGTAAAACATAACAAAAATGATATAAATTGTTTTAACTGTCCTGACCTGCAGGCAAAATATAACATATCAGTTTTACTGCAAAGTGAATGGTGCAAAAACTAAATTCCTCAAGAGTAGTAACATTGTAGCATAATATTTTATGTTTCACAGTATATTTTATGGTAAAATAGGGATGTTTTTAAAAAGTACACATGGTCTCGGAAAAAATAAGCTCTCATATGATGGCTCTTATAATATAAGACATTACAAATGTGCCAAAAATTACTGACAGGGGAAGGGGTTAATACTACTTTTATCAGTTCCCTTTTCTGCTACATATTCTATGAATTTTCTACATAATGGCCCTCATTTATTAACAGCATTCCGACTCTTTTTTTCGGGTTGTGTACCTAAATTCTGTGTAAATTCTGAATGTGCGACGGAAAAACCTGACAGAATCAGAAACACTTTGGTTTTCAGGAAAAGAGGCATGTTCCCTAAATTTCATCCAAAATCACTCGTCTTTTCTGAAAACCACTATGAAAATCATGTGAATTTTCTGGGAAAAAAACCCTACACTTTAAAGCATGTATAAAGTTTACAAAAGCTGAGTAAATTAGTAAATGCCATGGAAAAAAAAAGGTCGGAACAGCAAAAAACACAACAAAACCTGCACTCCACTCTCAGTAAATCAGGCCAATATGTTGTATTAGTAAATCAACTAATGTGCTACATTGATTAAATTTGGTCTAATACTATTTATATTTAATTTCTAATGAATTCATTCCTGCCTAATTATCTGCAGAGTTATTTCATATCATTCTGTAGGGAGTCTTGTATCCATTCATCAATTAATTTATTTCTCTAACAAAAAAAAAAGATACAATTAAAATAATGGCACTTTGGTTTTACACTGTTTTGGAGGTGTATGTTCTGAAAACAATGTTTTTACAGATGTGGTTGCTGATTCTAAGCATTTTGCACTTTGTGAAAGTGACAGTTTAGCCGTAATTCTGTCCATTCTCAAAAATGCCAAAAAGGTTGGTTAATAGATGGAGTTATAAATACTGATAAAACAGGAACCTCTAAAACTTCATTTTAAATTTTTCTTATTAAAAATATGCTCAAAAAAATCTATAAAACATTCATTACCATTTTTGACAGCCACCAATATCACTTTTTGATGTAGATCTCTAAAGGGATTATCTTGCTGTCACATCTAGCTCTGTAATATCACACAGTGAAAGTAGAAAGCATTCTTTAGCTTGATTATAACTACACCCATGTATGCTGCACTCCATTTACAACTTGAAGTATGTTACTCCACATATATTAATCTCATATATGCCTTGCGTATCTCACATTGTATCAGTTAGTTTGGAAAAGAAAACTCCTCCAATTAACTCTGTCCAATTGCGGTTAAAAATCTCTTAACTGTGCGCTTAGAAGGTTCTATTCTTTACACGGACACTTTCATCAAATATCCACAATCAACACATACCTCTTAGTTACTTAGTCTCTTAGTCCACATAGGAAGATCCCATAATCCATATTGAATAGAAACACATGCAGTGTGAATCATGTGGCCCAAGCTTATAGGTCTCTCAATTAAACGCCAGACAGTGTGAACTGGAAGTAATAGTGTTTTATGCAGTTTAAGCTCCAGTCAACATAAATATAACTTTTAGTCCCAACTATACAATAACGCACTTAGTGTGAATAAAGTTCATTTGCAACTTAGTTGAAGTGCAATATAGTGCCTTATGGGTCATGTTTCAGCGTTACCACTCTGTTATACTTATCCACTTAAGGTACACCCTGGTCCCATTAACGTCATTCAAAGTGTGACGAGTGGAGAACGTTTTAAACCCAGTTGGTCCTGACTGCTGTCAGCAGCCAGGATCCAGGGTTAATGCCGGGCATCACTGATTGGGCTGATACCTGGCATCAACACTTTAGACACTGTGGTTAAAGTTGATTGCGGCACCTAAAATGAAACTGAAAGCATCCCAGCAGCTCAGCGGAGCTGATCGGGACTATTATGACGAAATCGCAATGTACCGATCAGCTAAGAGGATGGCAGGATGGCCCTTACCTGCCTCCTCACTGTCCAATCGGTGTTCTATTGCTCCAAGCCTGCCATGCACGCAATGGGGACAAAAAAATTGTGATTTTTTTTTAATAAATGTGAATTAACCCCTCCCAATAAAAGTTTGAATCACCCCCCCCTTTTTTCCCACATTTTAAATAGAATTATGTAAACAAAAATAAACATATGTGGTATCTTCACGTGCATAAATATCGGAACTATTAAAATACAGTGTTAATTAAACCACATGGTCAATGGCGTAAATACGTAAAAAAAATACCAAATTCCAAAATTGCGTATTTTTTGTCACTTCATAAACTAGAAAAAACAATCATATTGTCCCAAAAGACTAACAAAAATGGGACGATTAACAAATACAGATTACAGCATCAAAAATAGCTCTCTTACAGTGGGGCAAAAAAGTATTTAGTCAGCCACCAATTGTGCAAGTTCTCCCACTTAAAAAGATGAGAGGCCTGTAATTTCCATCATAGGTATACCTCAACAATGAGACATAATGAGAGAAAAAAATCCATAAATTCACATTGTCTGATTTTTAAAGAAGGTATTTGCAAATTATGGTGGAAAATAAGTATTTGGTCAATTACAAAAGTTAATCTCAATACTTTGTTATATACCCTTTGTTCGTAATGACAGAGGTCTGTAAGTCTTCACAAGGTTTTCACACACTGTTGCTGGTATTTTGGCCCATTTTTCCATGCAGATCTCCTCTAGAGGAGTGATGTTTTGGGGCTGTCGCTGGGCAACACGGACATTCAACTCCCTCCAAAGGTTTTCTATACGGTTGAGATCTGGAGAATGGCTAGGCCACTCCAGGAGCTTGAAATGCTTCTTATGAAGCCACTCCTTCGTTGCCCAGGCGATGTGTTTGGGATCATTGTCATGCTGAAAGACCCAGCCACTTTTTATCTTCAATGCCCTTGCTGATGGAAGGAGGTTTTCAATAAAAATTTCACGATACATGGCCCCATTCATTAATTCCTTTACATGTATCAGTCGTCCTGGTCCCTTAGCAGAAAAACGGCCCCAAACCATGATGTTTCCACCCCCATGCTTCACAGTAGGTATAGTGTTCTTTGGATGCAACTCAGCATTCTTTTTCCTCCAAACATGACGAGTTGAGTTTCTACCAAAAAGTTCTACTTTTGTTTTATCTGACCATATGACATTCTCCCAATACTCTTCTGGATCATCCAAATGCTCTCTAGCAAACTTCAGATGGGCCCGGACATGTACTGGCTTAAGCGGCGAGACACGTCTGGTACTGCATGATTTGAGTCTCTGGCGGCATAGCGTGTTACTGAAAGTAGCCTTTGTTACTTTGGTCCCAGCTCTGTGCAGGTCATTCACTAGGTTCTGGGATTTTTTGCTCGCTGTTCTTGTGATTTTGACACCACTGGGAGAGAATTGCTCCCACAGTTGATTTATTCACACCAAGCTTCTTGCCGATTGCAGATTCAGTCTTCCCAGCCTGGTGCAGGTCTACAGTTTTGTTTCTGGTGTCTTTCGACAGCTCTTTGGTCTTGGCCATAGTGGAGTCTGGAGTGTGAATGTTTGAGGTTGTGGACAGGTGTCTTTTATACTGATAGCAAGTTCAAACAGGTGCCATTAATATAGGTAACGAGTGAAGAATAGAGGAGACTCTTAAAGAAGAAGTTACAAGTCTGTGAGAGACAGAAATCTTGCTTGTTTGTAGGTGACCAAATACTTATTTTCCACCATAATGTTAAAAATGATGAAAATTACAAGCCTCTCTCATCTTTTTAAGTAAGAGAACTTGCACAATTGGTGGCTGACTAAAAACGTTTATGGAAAAATCAAAAACTTATAGGGATCGGAAGAGAAAAATTTTGTGCATACTAATTTTCGTGGTAAAAGAAAATAAAACCTATGTAAACTGGGTGTTTTTGAAATCATATGGACCTACAGAATGAAGATAATGTGCCATTACTACCGAAAAAGTGCACTACATAGAAACAGAAGTCCCCAAAATTTATAAAATGACTTTTGTCTTATAGCTACTATGTAGCTTACACCATAAAGCCAAGCTTGCTACACCTGCTTGGCTTTATTATTGTGTAAGCTACATAGCAGCTATAAGACTGTCTATTGCTTTACCATAGTGTACATCCAGGTTTTTTTTCTATCATTCCCTTCTTACCAGATATCCCAATTAGAGAGTACTTGAGGACTGTAGATTCTTTTCTGTTTCGTATGCGTTAATTTGTCAGGCACTTTCGGTATTGTGTGCCATACAGTTGACCTTAGTTCCCTCTACCAAATGGTCCACTTTTGTTGATCTGCACATCCTTTCCACAATTTCTGGTCCTCTGCAGCTCCCGTTTGTCTCCATACGTTCCCCCGATCTTATGTCTTCTTCCTACTTCAAAAAAGAGTGCTCGAAGCAGTTCCTGCGGGCTCAGCCAATCACTGGCCACAGTGGGTTCCATCCTGTGATTAGCTACACTGGTAGGTCCTGCTCTGAGTGTTCCTATGAGAAGCAGGAAGACTACAGAAGATTGGGGGACCATATGGAGGAGAACGGACCAGGGCTAGGTAATGTGACATTCCATCTCGGGGATTAGGTCTGGGATCATCCTGGTCACTTGCCACGGGACACGTTTCCTCGCAATAACTCACCAGACAACCGTTCTGCATACAAGTCTGGCACCTCGCCAGCTTTATTTACCCAGGTTGCAGGTAAAACAAAACATAACTCAGGAACAAACCAAAGTCCTAGACCGTCTGGTCACTGACTACACATGTAAGCATGCCCTGACTACTAACTAGTGAGCTACCCTCAGCCAGCATAAAACATGTGCCCCTGCCACTCACAGATTCCATCTGTGTGCTTCCTCAACAGGGCCCGAGTGTCTCCCCCTACAGCGACATGCTGTTTCCCAGGGAGAGCCCCAACTATTCTCCAGAGTTAGCAAGGGAAATACACCCTTTCCTTGCCACACTGCCACATATCCCCCCACCCCCCTCGGCTCAGACCACTGAGTCCAACTGCCTTTCCTTTTCCTTGAACAACTCCGTCCAACAGATTTTGAGGCACTTGGCTTCATTCATCAGCAGATTTTATCTGCACCACTTCAATGATGCACCCTTCTTTCATTCGCACTTTCATCGGCCACCGAGCACAAGACTTTTGGTCACCTTTGACAAATTCATTGTAAAAAGCTCTATTCACGTCACACCTTTCCAACACCAGATTCTTCATCTTGGTCTGTGCAGTGCTCTGGACACTAGGTCTGGACAAGGCAGATGCTCCAGGCCTTTGTCTTCTTCTGTCAACGGTATTACCATCGCCCAAACTTTGCTGATGGCCAACCGAGCCTGTATCACCCATTTGCAGGACTTCTAAGACATCCTCCACAATTTCAGGAGGCTTCCCTTTAATGCACCTGTCCATCTTCTCCTTGAGATGGACTCTTCTCCAAATTCTACATCTGCGGACATTCTTCCGGAGTTTTCTGGAACTAATCCAGTGCCTCTCAGGGATTCTACCACAACCCAGTCTTCTATCACAGTGACCTCTTTTTAAGGACTCTGTTTTCTTATTAGCCCTTTCTTTAGGGACATTGACCTTCACAGGCTCATCTGCAGGCTGAAAACTCTTGGCTCCTTTAAGCCATTTTCCCCCTGCACCTTCAGCTGTGTCACTGACTTTACTTGCAGCTTCTGCAGTTATCTCTGGTTTAACTTCTGCCTCAGAGAACTTATCTGCCTCAGCATTTTCACCATCCAATGTCAATATCTCTGCAGCTTCAGAGGACTTCCCATATGGTTTCACCTCAGTCTCAGCTTCAGAGGACCTCTCATATGGCTTCTTCTCATGGTCTTCAGACTCTACTGTTTCTTGCGTTCATTGTTCAGACTCCGCCACTTTTAGAGAAAGCATCCCTGTCTCCAGTAGCGTTTGTCCCACAAGCAGTTTTTCTTTTACACGGATGGCTGTGGCTTTGGCCTCAGTTTCCATCTGAGACACTTTTAACCTCTCTTTAGCCAGTTCTACTACAGCTTGGTCTCTGCTTTCTTTTAGGACCTTCATGTCCCCTTCCAGCTTTAAATATTTCTGCTGCTCACTCTTGAGCTTAGCAGAGTTCAACTTCTCACTTTCCAGTAATTCTGTCAAGTTTTTGACAGTATCATCCAGGGACAGCAGTTGTCCTCTCATCTGCTCATTGTCTTTATTCAGCTGCGCCATCTTGGACACTTTCTGCTCGTAGACTTTTAGCTGAGCCTCTAGTTCAGAGAGCTGAGTACCCAGTGAATCCAAGGCAGCTGCGTGAGACTTAATGTGCGTTTCGTTCTGTGCCTCCAGGCTCTGCACCTTATGAGCCATTACCACCTTCTCCTTCTTCCATTGCGACCAACCTAGCCTTGTGATCCCTTTGTAGAGCCAGATATGCCCCACACAGGACATTCACTTCTTCTTCCTTGAATGAGATCTGCTTGGTCAGACTCTCCAATTCTATCTCCTTGCTGGTCACAAGACCCTGAGAGCGGGACAGTTCATCCTGCAGAGCCGCCCATTCACTTTTGTGGCACTCCATATCTTTCTGAAGCTGTAGCTTCGCTTCCTGCTCTTTATTCAAGTCTGCAAGCATTTTTTCTTCCTTCTTTTTCAGGTGATGAAACTCTTCTTCCTTTTGCGACAATTTAGCAGAGACCATCTGTAGGGTTTCTTCAAGGTTCTGGATCTGCTCTCTTTTTTACCAAGACCAGCTAGTTTTTTCCGAGATCTCTTACTTACAGCGGTCTCCTTACTCTCGCTGCTGGACCTTGAGACATTATTTTGTCCTCTGATAGTCACCTGTCCTTGGCCTGTCTCTTCCTTCAAGCAAACTCATTCAGACTCTTCATCTTTAGGAGCAGTCTTCCCCTTTTCAAGGGTCTTGGCCACTTTGGCTTCAGGGTAGTTCCCGGACAGTCTCTCTGGACTGTCTCTGTGCTCACTGGCAGACTTCTCTTTCACTTCAAGACAGTCTCTCCACTGCCCAGCAGAAAGGTCTAGGGCTCCTGGGTCTGTAACAACATCTGGTCCACTGGTTCGACCTTCCTGGTCACGAAAAGTCTCTGGTCCAGACGTCACATCTCCTTCACTCAGGACTCTGTCTGTGACAGTAAGCGTAGCCCCCAGTTCTACGTGTACTCTCTTCAGTACTTCTGTATTATCCACAGACATCTCTGTAGCTTCTTTTACGGTCACCTCTTCCAGATGACTGCGCAATTTCAACCCCCCTTTTGGCTCATCTTTATTCACAAGGTTCAGCATAGCTTCCTCGTTCTCAGTCTCATTCACTTCTTCCAGGTTACAGCGCAACTCTAGCACCACCTTTGGCTCATCTTCAGCTGGCGGATGGAACCCATGTTCCTGTACCTGATCCATTTCTGGTTTTACTGAAGATTCTGTTTCAGTCAGAGGCACACTTGTCACTTGAGTCTCTGGATCCTCTTGGACTTGACTAACAGTCTGTTCTTCAGCTCCCCCAGCAGTCTGACAGACCCCTATCTGACCTACATCTAGTGAATGCTGACACTCCCCTTCCTCATCCTCTGCTGAGTAACTCTCCACTAGTGTGTTGTGCAAGTTAAGTGTTGTGAGCCTATCAGGTGTTCCTGCTCTAGTCAGCTGACAGTCTTCCCATAATTGCTGAAAAAATTTAAAATCCGTCCCCAGTACTGCATCATGCTCCAAGGAGGGCTCTATTGCAACCTTGTGACTCACGGTACCATAGGGAGTAGAAATACAGACATTACCTTTTTATAACCCCAAATAGCAGCCTGCATAGACATTTTAGCAGGGTCTGGCTTCCTGCTTCAGCACTTTACCAGACTTATCACACAACTAGGTTCTAACAAATCCATCATCTTTTTACCTTCTATTGCCAGCTCACACAGGTTTTCTTTTGTCCTGTCAGAGGTGGCAGCAGTACTCTTTACATCAGAACACATCAACATAAGTTTTTCAACAAAAACATTATCAGATTGCACATGTTCAAAATTTACAGGACAGTTCATAGCACTAGGACCTAACTCAGTCAAAGTGTGTTTTGTAAAATTTTCTCCCAGTCCTGCATTCAACATTTTCTGTTCAACAGATTTTTTTAATCCGATCTGCACAGTATGAACAGTCTCATCAGTCTTCATGAGGGGTTCCCCACCCTCACATGATTTTGCAACCGGACATAGGTTGGTACCACCTTGAACACAGTCAACTAGGGAAACACCACCCTCCGACTCACCCTTTTTATGCACAGTCCCATCATTCTTATGTACAGTCTCATAGTCTCTAAACATGGCTCCCATAACCCCTGGAACAGTCTTACCAGAATCTCTTGCCATCCAGTCAATTAAGGGCTGGTGCTGGACACCTCTCACCAGCTTCTCTACTGCAGAACATCGCTCCACTTGCTCTTTAAGTAGCTCTGCAACTTTAAATTCACCATCACTGTTATGCTGAAGTGCACAATGTAGTCTTGCAACTTGGCTTACTCCCACTTCAGTCAGGATCTCTGTCTTGACTTTCTCATAGTCCCGTAAGATCTTTGGATCCAGTTCACAATGAACTTTTCTCGGCCTCTCCTCCAATGAATCAAAACACCAAGTTTCCCCAGTGTGTCTTGGGCCCTGCCTCATGCGCAGCAATCCTTTCAAACTCTGCAAAGGTTGCTTTCTCTTGTGCTGAAGCAGCCTGCAACACAACACTTATCAGGACATCCATATTGCAAACACAGCACAGTCCTCTGCCGAAATGTCAGCCGCTTGCCAACAAAATTTTCAGTTGCCCCTAGCAATGCCTTTATACACAGTCTCAAAACTTCATTTGCACTCTGCAGGTGGCTCGTCCACCTGTCTCCTTACTTATGAAAGAGCACCCACTCGCTTGATGCCATCTGTTGCCCCTAGCAACAACTTCACTACAGGCTCAGTCCTGCTCTTGTACTCCACAGCTGGGCCCGTCCCACTGTCTCCTCTCTGAGAAAGAGTACACCCTTGTAACATGCACGGTAATTTTCTCTTGGCAACAACTTCACTGCAACTCGACCACCGATTGCTCCTAGCAACGATTTGCCCGCATCCTCCACCAAATGTTACATTCCATCTCGGGGATTAGCTCTGGGATCGTCCTGGTCACTTGCCATGGGACACGTTTCCTCGCAATAACTCACCAGACAACTGTTCTGCATACAAGTCTGGCACCCCGCCAGCTTTATTTACACAGGTTGCAGGTAAAACAAAACATAACTCAGGAACAAACCAAAGGCCTAGACCGTCTTGTCACTGACTACACATGTAAGCATGCCCTGATTACTAACTGGTGAGCTACCCTCAGCCAGCATAAAACATGTGCCCCTGCAACCTGTTTTACTCACAGTTCACACTGTCACTTGGGGCCACTCACAGATTCCAGCTGTGTGCTTCCTCAACAGGGCCCGAGTGTCTCCCCCTACATCGACATGCTGTTTCCCAGGGAGAGCCCCAACTATTCTGTTTCCTTTCCTTTTAAACACACTTCCCCTTCTTGATACCTCATTAATCAGGCCACAGGTGGATTCTCCAGAGTTAGCAAGGGAAATACACCGTTTCCTTGCCACACTGCCACACTAAGTATAGGTTTTTTGTTTTTGTTTTTTAATTTCCAGCCTCAGCAGGATATTAATGGTTGCAAACCATTGGAAAACTCTTTTAAAACTGTGAATAATGCTATTAAGTTAGAAAGATGAATCTACCTCTACAGCCTTAGCAAGTTTGAAGCTATATGAGGCAGATGGATAGACTGGCCCGGACTACCTATTTGGGGAGCACCTCCCACTGATTCTATTCTAATATGATGAAGGGGGATTGTTGGTTGTTGGCCACTAGCTGCTTTCCCCTTCTCAAAGAATAGCTATAGACAACATCTAATATGGTTGTGCTCTGTATTTTGCACATGACATACAAACATTAGGCACACAAAGACATTCTGCATTTTCTTTATTGTTAATACTTTAGAGCAGTGGTCTTGAACTGTGGCCCTTCAAAAGTTGCAAAACTTAAACTCCCAGCATGCACATGTCATGTTTATGTATGGTATGCACATTGTATACTGTAAATACATACAAAAAATGTTCAATAAACAGTATTTGATCAAAAAGACAGGCTGCAGGCAAGAGAAGAACTATAGATTGCTAGAAGGCAAGCAAGATGCCACTTTCTCCAATAAGTTATATAGCAAAGTTTTCACTTTATATAGATATCATCTAAATACTGTAATGATATAGTTCTACAAAACAGTTTAAACAAGCAAAAGAACGGTGTGACATAGCCTTTATTCATATAGAAAAATATCCAGAAGTGGAAAGGTGTTAATGAAACTGGATGGCACATGGATATTCTGCATGCAGTGGGACATGGTCCTCACATTAATGCATATTACCATTAGTATTTAAAGTCAAAGTAAAAAATGAATATTAGTAATTGTTTTCTCTTACCCTTTTGCATTGTTAGCTGTATCTAAAATAATAAATCTCCCCTGTTGTGTGTTACCCTATGGTGCCACAGTGTAGTGGAAGATTAGAGAATATCTCTTTTATACAGTATATGAAAGAATGTGGTAAAAAAAATTGTAAAGAAATATACAGAATACAATAAAAAAAATAACCTCTGTAATTTAGTAGGTCACATTAAATTATATAGGCACTGTATTTCATCTTGGCACAATTTGGAGGTTACACACCTCCGTAATTTAGAATTCTACAGTGGTTGCAGTGGCCTCCTGCCTCGCTGGAATCTTAAACAATTGTATTTTGCTAAGGAGCAGCAATATATTAATTGAAATTTGTAAAATACTTAGTAATACCTAAAAAAGCAACTATAAATCATGACAAGAAGTATTACAGTGGTGACACGTTGATGATAAGGTGCTACATGTTTTCTTATTTGTAAGACACTCATTTAATTGCCGCACAATTATAATTCACTCAGTGTTTTAAATCCCAAATTCATTTATTTTCTTTTTTTCTCCCATTACAATTTGACAAATTATATTAGCAGAAGATAAAAATGATGGATTGCAAAAATGATCCCCCCACCCCCATAAGTCACATTAGTCTGTCATATGTTACTATTTGTGCTACTTTTATTTAAAGTAGCTGAGGTTGTCAAAAAGAAGGTTTGTGATGCTGTGAATGGTGTAACAAAGGAACATTATGGGCGATGCTCAAGTCCCTTGATTAATTGCCCAATACTATATACAGTATCTTTATATGCTCCATTGTACTGGAAAAACTAAAGCAATGCTTTTGTTTTAGACAACATTGCCCCCTACTGTTTAAATGCTGGTACTGTATACATACCATTCACTACAGAGATATTTGCTACATACACGATTATGGAGCTGCAGTTAGAGTACCTTTGCATTAAATCATTTTATTGATCTTTTTCGAGTGAGGAGCTTACACTACATTATTTTATGGAGCTATCAGACAGCAAAGAGTATGAGAAAGTGAAAGTTTTTTTTTTTTCATCCTGTGAAGTCACTTAAACCATGTATGGAAATGGCAAATGCTTTCTACTTTTAATACAGGAATTAAATCCACTTCCTGCCAGTGGCAGATCGGGTGTGGGGGGGGGGGTGTTTCCCCAGATTAATTTCCCCCATCACATTCGGGACATCTCTACGTCCCAAAATATCTTCTCAAGACACAAGGATGTCCCAGTTAGCTTTCTGCGGCCCCGTGTTAACTTTAAAAATGCAGGGGTCGTCAGGAGGTAGCGCGCGCAGGGACGTCACTGACGTCCCGTGCGTGCGTCCATAGAAACACAGCAGAGCGGAGCAGAGCAGCTGGTAGGAGGACGCACGCATAGTAAGTTACCAATGGCATGTCATCTTTGGTGCTCCGACCACCGCTCCTCCGGTCCCGGGAACCACTGCCTATAGGAGCACTGGTCGGAGCAATGAAGAGGAGCAGTACACAGGCATACAGCCTCAAGCCATACACTGTATATGGCTGAAGGCTGTATGTCTGTGGGGGCCATTGGCAACCTAATGTGGGGGAACTATGCTGCCAACCTAATGTGGGGGAACTATACTGCCAACCTAATGTGGAGGAACTACAACCTAATGTGGGGGAATTATACTGCCAGCCTAATGTGGGGGGGGACTATACTGCCAACATAATGTGGGGGAACTATACTGCCAACCTAATTTGGGGTAACTATACTGCCAACCTAATGTGAGGGAACTATACTGCCAAGCTAATGTGGGGGAACTATACTGCATAATGTGGGGGGAACTATACTGCCAACCTAATGTGGGGGAACTATACTGCCAGCCTAATGTGGGGGGAACTATACTGCCAGCCTAATGTGGGAGGGGGGAACTATACTGCCAGCCTAATGTGGGGGGAACTATACTGCCAACCTAATGTGGGGGAACTATACTGCCAGCTTAATGTGGGGGGAACTATACTGCCAGCCTAATGTGGTGGGAACTATACTGCCAACCTAATGTGGGGGAACTATCCTGCTAGCTTAATGTGGGGGGAACTATACTGCCAGCCTGATGTGGTGGGAACTATACTGCCAGCCTAATGTGGGGTAACTATACTGCCATCCTAATGTGGGGGGAACTATACTGCCAGCCTAATGTGGGGGGGGGGGGGTACTATACTGCCAACCTAACGTGGGGAGAACTATGTTGACAACCTAATGTGGGGGGAAATATGCTGACAACCTAATGTTGGGAAAACTATACTGCCAATCTAATGTGGGAGAACTATACTGCCAACCTAATGTGGGGGAACTATGCTGACAACCTAATGTGGGGGAACTATGCTGACAACCTAATCTGGGGGGAACTATACTGCCAGCCTAATGTGGGGGAACTATACTGCCAACCTAATGTGGGGGGAACTATACTGCCAACCAAATGTGGGGGGAACTATGATGACAACCTAATGTGGGGGAAATTATACTGCGAACCTAATGTGGAGGAACTATACTGACAACCTAATGTGGGGGGAACTATGTTGACAACCTAATGTGGGGGGAAATATGCTGACAACCTAATGTGGGAGGAACTATGCTGACAACCTAATGTGGGGGAAACTATACTGCCAACCCAATGTGGAGGAACTATACTGACAACCTAATGTGGGGGGAACTATGTTGACAACCTAATGTGGGGGGAAATATGCTGACAACCTAATGTGGGAGGAACTATGCTGACAACCTAATGTGGGGGAAACTATACTGCCAACCCAATGTGGGGGTAACTACGCTGATAACCTAATGTGGGGGGAACTATGCTGAAAACCTAATGTGGTGGGAACTATGCTGACAACCTAGTGTGGGGAAACTATGCTGCCTACCTAGTGTGGGAGAACTATGCTGCCTACCTAGTGTGGGAGAACTATGCTGCCTACCTAGTGTGGGGGAACTATGCTGCCTACCTAGTGTGGGGGAACAATGCTGCAAACTTAAAGGGGTACTCCACTGTCATAGCATTTGGAACATTTTGTTATGAACTCTGGGTGCGGACTGTGGGGGTTTTGATGTCACAGCCACACCCCTTGTGACATCACGCCACGCTCCCTCAATGCAAGTCTGTGGGAGAGGATGTGTCGACCACTGCATGATACTCTGATCCCAAGACTAGACTCTTGATCCGCCACTGCTTCCTGTGTGAGTATGGGTGTGCAGTCTACTCTTTTATTAACCGGATGCCAGTGACAATATATACCTTAAAGGGATATTCCAGATACATTTTTTTATATACTGTTGGGACTGCTATGGAAAAAAAATGCATACTTGCATGTTACAGGGGTATCCCCGTGTTATATTTTCTGGCTCCCCATAGGTTGCTCATCTTGCTACTTCCAAGAAGAACCCAGGAGCACAGGCACTCACACAACACAAACAAAGATCAATAAAGTGTACATATTTAACATCTCCTCATCATATTTTACATGTCCCCATCCTGTCTGTACCCAGTCAATAACCCTCTATAGTTACAACAATAAGGATTATCACTAAAGAAGAATGTCAATTATATTTCTGATGGATGGAACAGATTTTTGTAGATCACAAAATAACAATTGTACCCACTGACTGTCACCATAAACAACTATTTTCAACTAGTTACCCCCAAAAAAAAAAAATTTAGTTATTGGGTTTAGGAATTTGTGATCAATAATTCGGATCAGAGTTCATACAGCGGACTTAAAAATTACAGTGAAGTCTCCAAATTTATTAGAATTAGTGAAATGATGTCTAACCTATGAAAATGAAAATCTGAATGCAGACATGAGTGACATTGATACATTCGAGTGTATATAAGTGTATATACAGGTATAGGCTTATAAATCATTGATGAAGATACTGGTCGTTTTATATGGAATTTAGACTTCACAATTAATTATTTCTACATTGTTGTGAACATCTCATTTTTGTGAGTTTTAGGCTAAAATCTAAGATTTAATGCGTGAAAAAATCCTGTTTGTCACAAACCTATTTAAAGGTGGACATGTTGTAGACAAGACTGTCAACAGGATGTTAAGAAAAATTCAAGCATCAGGTTGTCTGCTTTCAGGAAGGTGTGGGGAGCACTCTTCAAGGTGTGCAATTTAGGTTTATTTATGATTAGGTTTTGTTGTTAAAAGTTAAAAAATGTCCAGAAACCCCTTGCAGCAAAAGGGTTAATGTCAAGCAATGATAATAATTCCTTAAAAAAAAATGACAATAGTCATTGTAAAACTGTACAACTAGGATGGATTGCATTGGTGCATTTGGAAATGCTTTAATAGATACTACTATACATTAGGAGGTAAAGAAAGAGAAACATGTTTGGAGTGCTTGGACCATGCCACTGGCTAAACAGGCATAAATGGTAATCACCAAAAATAAAAAAATAAAAAGTACAAGCGTCCCACACTTTATTAAGATCCAATAAGCTATGATATCAGTCAATATTCACATACATGCAAAGAAAGTCCTTGCATGAACAAGGTCAAATCCAAATGCATCATCATTTGTTTACATGTATGTGAATAATTTCTGATATCCTATCTTATAGTGGTACTCTGGCCCTGATCGTGGAGGTCCCGCCCCTGGGGACCCCCGCAATCTTTCATGCAGCACCCTGCTATCATCATCCTCCAGAGTGAACATCGCTCCGGGTCTGATGAATCATGATCACGGGCCGGAATATCGTGATGTCATGGCTCCGCTCCCGATACTCTGCCCCCCCCCCCCCCAATGCAAGCCTATGGGAGGGGGTGTGATCATGATTCATAAGACCTGGAGCGATGTCCGCTCTGGAGGCTGATGATAGAGGGGGTCTGATGATAGAGGCTGCATGAAAAATTGCAGGGGACCCCAGCAGTGGGACCCCCGCAATCAGTAATCTTATCCCCTATCCATTGGATACGGGATAAGATGTTTTAGGGCCAGAGTATTCCTTTAACGGATCTTCAATAAAGCAAGTGTAAGATTTTGGAAGTGCGGAACTCCATAACTTTTTTTGGGTGATTATGATACATTAAAGCAATTTTACTGGAAAACACAATATTTAGCCCTATGCCCCCCCCCCCCCCACACCCTGTACAATAAAACAACAAGAACCCATTTACTTACTTTGTCCTCTTTCCAACTTTGCAGCTGCCATATCTTTCAGTTGCTTAACCAATCACAGTGTAGAGTGGGACCTGGACATCATTGAATGGAAGCAGAAATGCACAGGAGTGGAGACAAAGATATTACAATTGTAGTCCCGGGGTGCGGATGAGGTAAGTATGTGGGAGTTTTTTGCTTTATTTCAAAGAAAGGCCTATGTAAGAGCTTTTCCTAGAAAACCTCTTTAATATCAAAAGTCATAGGAATATATGTAACATACTGTATAAAGGGTCATTGGTATCGGTCACTGCTCATTTAAAAGGTGCATTACAAAGGCAGACTCATACTGCATGGGCAACAAACGATCGGTTATTTGATTGTCCCCAAAAAAATGTATATTACATTGGTAGCACATCCCCTGTATACATAGGGAGATGTGATGCTAATAAATGGACATTTTTATGCCAACACACATATTCAGATCAGTCCATGAATGAGAGCTTGTACAAACATTTATTCCCAATCACCGTCTTAGTAAAAAGGCCTTAGCAGCTTGGCCCAAGCCCAAATTTGTTCCTCTAGCTTGTTTCCATTAGCAATAGTTTTCAGCAATTCTGCCCCGGGGGCCTGATTTACACAGTCTTTTCTTCAATTGATGTTGAGAGTTTTCCTGCTGCTTGCACTTATGTTCTCACTATAGTGATGATGACTACAACATTGTAGTAGCTGAGTATCATAAGGCAAGAATGTGGAAAAACATCCACATGGCCCGAACCTTAAAAGGCCAAAGCTTATTAGATATATCATACATCAGATAGAAAAAGATGAAGGTATCAGACAAAAATGTTATTCTTGGTCATCTAAGTGGATCATAGGAGTCCTGTAAACTTGCTGACTGTGCAATTGTTCTATATGAGGAAGATTGTTACAGCCAACAAAACTGTACTGTGTGCAGAGGGCTTATTATTTATAAACCTTGTTAGAATGCATAGAAACATAAAAAGTGTCGGCACATAAGAACCATTAAGCCCATATAAACCATACAAATTACAGTGGTAGGGTGCAGATGATTCTGATTTGGAAGGGTTCTAAATCAGATTTGGAATTATTTATTAGTAATAAATAAATTAAAATGTTAACATAACTTTTTACTTTATTCTTTCTCAAGTTGCCATCTCCCAACATGGCTACTTAATATACCAGGTAGCCAGTATAAAAGATTAAAAATAAATTGTACCTCAGAAGCTCAATTCATAAAAGAAGCTGAGGAACTAACAAATGCATTTAAAGATAAAAACTATCCTAAAAGTATTTTGCAACAAACTTTCAACAAAGTACAAACTATGAACAGGAAAGAGTTTTTTTTTAAGACAAACAAGAACAACTAATCTTGGTAAATAATGATGCATCTAAAATAATCCTTCCCTTCAATAAAACCATAAATAAGTCACAATCATTTTTCAGAAAAATTTGCACATAGTACAAAATGAAAAAATTATAGCACTCTCACTCCCAAAGAAACCACCGAAAGCACGAAATGTAGGTCTACTAGTAGCCCTTACAGTGAGAAAAATTATCCAAAGCCAAACAAAAAAGACATGGTTAGACTCACATGGCATTTAGATGTAGGTCTTGTTCAAACTGTGCATCCACTAAATTTCTGTTACACAGTGAGCGCATTGTCTCCCCTACTGCTGGCGGGGCTGGGATTGGCATCACGAGACATGCCCCCATGCGAATCCCAGCCCATCACTTACCACGGTCCTCTGCTGCGTCCTCCACTGCCTCTCAGCTCCGACATGCGTGTCCCCGTCTCCTAGGGCGCACGCACGCCAGCGCTCTGAAATTTAAAAGGTCAGTACGCTCATAATTATGTGCAACACCTGACACTATTCTATAAGTCTCCGCACCTCCCACTCTTCCCTGCCGAATCTTCAGTGCCCCTAGCCTGAGATTAAGCATCCCCTATTGTCTGTTTGCCTTACCCTTGTATTTTGACCCTTCCGCTACATTATTTGACTACTCACCTTTGCCGTCTGCCTTGACCTTCTGCTAAGTCCGACTACGCCTCTGTCTCATCCTTCTGTACCTCTTCTTGCCCTGTTACCTGTGTAGTCAAGTCGTATCGGGGGTAGCAACCTGGGTGTCGCCTGCCGCAGCAAGTCCATCCTGTCTTGCGGCGGGCTCTGGTGAAGACCAGCGGCACCTTAGACTCCGCTCCCCGATACGGCCCTTGTCATCTGCCACACAGGTTAGAGGATCCACATCCAGCAGCGTTACAATTTCCTAAACAAAAACACAAAAGTAACAGCACTAACAAATGGTTTTCAATGGGAAATAAAATAAACCCTGTCACTCAAATGGGGTTATATACATCTTAGAATGTCCTTGTCACAAACAGTACATCGGACGGACCAAGAGGGAATTAAAAATGAGATTAGCTGAACATTTTTATCATATCAAGAAAGGAAATTAAAAACATCCATTATCAATTCATTTTAAAAAAAAATCCACAATATGGACCCTTCAAATATAGTTTTCTCTGCTTTGGAATCATTCAAACATAATTAGAGAGAAGGTGACTATATAGCAGCTATGTCAAGAGCTGAATCATGGAAGATATTTGATTTTGCAAGCTTAGTACCTGGGGGTTGGAAGTACAAGGAAGTGGAAGTATTCGGTTTCATTTAGACCATAGGCCTTGGTTAGACTCCTGCCCACAACCCGTCACTTGCAGGCTGCATACCAGCGAAGTGACGGTTCCTGAGCTTTAGTCCATCTAAGCTCACCTTTCATCTATTCTTCTTCTATATGTATAAATTTTTAATTCTGCACATCGTTATTTTTTTATCCGTTATCTCATTATTATACATAAGAGTAACATGTCAATTTGATTTATATGTGTTTAATTTCTTTTCTACTTTTTCTGTATTTCGTATTATTTATAATAATTAGGTATTTTCAGTTTTTTTTATTATAATTATTTTCATTTCTCTATTCATTATTATTATTATTATTATTATTATTATTAGTAGTAGTAGTAGTAGTATTTTTATCTTTATATATTTTTATTTTTATATTTATTTGTTTTTTTTCCATTTTCGGTAAAAATGACACCTTATCTTTATACTGTAGGTCAATTAAATTAAAATAATACCCTACTTATATAAATTAGATTTTGTTTTACTTCTGGAAAAAATCATAACTACATGCACAAAAATTAAAAACGCTAAAAAATGTCCTCTTCTGACCCCTATAACTTTTTTATTTTTAGCTCCGTGATCTAAAGTTTTTATCAGTACCATTTTTTTA